>NC_064810.1:66530382-66830382 GCF_023721935.1 Panthera uncia | reverse complement strand
ACCACCCCATCCCATAAACCTTGTCATCCACATCTGTCACAGACATTAATTGGTATCAACACTCTTTTTCAATCAATGCAGATAGTTTCAGAATCTTGCTCAACGCAGAGCTCCAGGCAACAACTGTCGTTTGATCAGAGGTAACCCATGAAATGAAATGTATTTTCCATGCCTGATCTAACTCAAAAAGGATGTGACTTTTCTTTGCTTAAAATAATCTTAGAGAATTTTCCACACTCTACTTTCTATAACAAATAGGAAACTCCAGAAGGACTGGAAATGGGCTTGAACAGTCCTCTTCACTTGATCAAGAATTTCATTTTTTATACTCTCCTGCATGTACTGTGGTATGTTTGCTGCAAGCATTATCAATGACCTCCCACCCTGGTGAGCGGTGGGATAAATGGGTATTAAGAAGGGCCCTTGTTGTGATTAGCAATAGATGTTATATGTAAATGATGAATTGCCTAATTCTACTCCTGAAACCAACATTACATTCTGTTAACTAACTAGAATTTAAATAAAAACTTGAAACAAACAAACAAACAAAAGAATGACCTCGATCTCCCACCCTGAGAATTCCTCGGGTATAGACTTTTTCAAAGCACTGATATGAAGACTAGAAAACCTTTCAGAAGAACCAGCCACATTCTCTATCAAATTTTTTTTCCTTTTCAATGTTATGATTGGTGTCTTGTGTTAAATTCTTTTCACATCCTACAAACAACCTGTTATTATGACCACTTCCTTGACTATATGAGACTCAGTTGAAGTCCTATCATCCTCTATGCTGTTTTTTATGTCTTCCCATACTGCTGGTTTCATATTCAACTCGGTGACTTTATATTTAAAGATGATATGGCAGAAGTTTTTGGAAATGTCCTCTTTCCAAGTCTTGATGACATTGATCTTTGTTCTTCTTTGAGTGAGTTCAGTGGTCGCAGACCTGAATGTTACCTCTAGCCTCTTACAGTTGACTTGGTGCCATGTTACCTCAGAGTGTCACCTTCCCCTTTTATAATTTATCATTCCAATCAGGCGATGCTTCTTCTGCATGATCTTCCATATGAGAGGATGCAGAGCCACCCAAAATGGTGCTAGCAACTTTCTCAGGGGCTTCTTTCCATATAAGGCTACGCCCAAAGTCACATAATATGGAAACACAGTAATGGGCCTTTCATTGAAGACAAGCTTTTTGGCCAAGTAGGTGTCCACCACTAAAAAAAGAAAAAGCAAAAGGTAGGTATTCAGACAAAATCTTTGGCACAAAAAGAAATCCTGGTACTAATGAGACTCTGCAATATAGTATATCTCCCTAAAATGGTACCACCACTGTCAGGCAGCTCAATGAAAGATGTGACATTCATGAATGCAATGGACCCAATTCGCACTGAATGAAATAGATCTATTCCATTCATGTTTACTTTGTAGTGAAGGTCTGTACAATTAATCTGGTATTCCCATTGACATTCATTACAATATTGGGGAGGTGATTTTTTTTCTGAAAAAACAAACAAACAAACTTGGCTCTTAAAGATTCAATAAATACAAACAATAATGCATGAGCAATTAAAAATGAACTGTTAGAAGTAAAGCCAATACCATTTTTAAAGGAATAGTTGTAATAGTCAAAAATAGTTAAAAACAAGTGCATGCTGTAATAAAAAAAATTCATAAAATTAGTTCAGATTCCCTAGAAGCAGAGCCTGAGATGAGGATTCATGTGAATTATTAAAGTTGTACCCTCAGGAAAAACCTGTAGGATGTGAGAGACAAAGACAGAGAATGTGGTTCAGGTTAAGCCTGGCTTCTGCTAATCCTGCAAGGAGCTCTGGAGTATATAAATTGCATTATGGTGTTATCCCAACCTTGAGACAGGGAGCTGGGTTTTAGAACCTCATACCAGTCAGTTATTGTCTACAGGTCATCCTGGTTGGGTGATGAATGTAAACTCCCAGATACCTCCAGTTCCCAGGCCTTTAGTCTCCTGAAGGCAATCTCTCTGGAGAAGGTTGTGAGTCCTTCACAGCAATACCTATAGCAGTTGAATTATGAAAGAACCTAATAAATAAAAGAGACCCCAGGACTTTTGGAGAAGCACCAAAAGAAAGGAAGGGCACTAAGAAAAGTCCAAAGAATAACTGCACAAGTTTGGGAGAAAGAAAGTGTGGCTTAGCAGCTAGTATAAAAACATCTAAGGGATTTCGGTTGACAGTAAATTCTGTATAAATCAACAGTGATGTAGCTGTGTTTAAGAAGGAAAAAAGGGGGCGCCTGGGTGGCTCACTCGGTTAAACAACTGACTCTTGATTTTGGCTCAGGTCATGATCTCACAGTTTCATGAGTTCGAGCCCCGCATTAGGCTCCGTGCTGACAGTGCAGAGCTTGCTTGGGATTCTGTCTCCCTCTCTCTGCTCCTCCCCAACTCGTGGTATCTCTGTCTCTCTCAAAGTAAAAATAAATGTAAAAAAAAAAAAAGAAAGAAGAAGAAAAGAAAAAAAGTCACCAAATGCTGGGAAGCACATGGAGCAGTAGGAACTCTCATCCATTGCTGATGGGAATGCAAAATGGTACAGCCACTTTGGAGACAGTCTGGCAATTTCTTACAAAACTAAACATACTTTTACCATATGATCCAGCATTTGTACTTTATGGTATTTATCCAAATAACTTGAAAACTTATGTCCACACAAAACCTGTAAATGAATGTTTATAGTAGCAATATAGCTTTATTCATAATTGCCCAAACTTGGAAGTAACCAAGGTGTCCTTCAATAAATGAATGGATACATAATGGATATGATGCCTCCATAAAACAGAATATGATTCAGAGATAAAAGAAATGAGCTATGAAGCTACAAAAAGGCATAGAGGAAATATAATGCCTGTTGCTAAGCAAAGGAGCCCATCTGAAAGACTACATATTATATGATTCCAACTACATGACATTTTTGAAAAGACAAAACTGTGGAGACAGTAAAAATATCAGTGGCTGCTTGCAGTTTGGAGGAGGAAGGGAAGGGTGAATAGGTGAGCACAGGGGATTTTCAGGGCACTGAAATTATTCTGTATGAAACTATAATTGAGGACACATGACATTATGCATTTGTCAAAACCCAGAGAAGCATCCAACACTAAGAGTGAGCTCTAATGTGATGGAATTTAGTTAATAATAATGTAGCAATATGCTTTCATCAATTGTAGCAAATGTACCACACTAATGCAAGATGTTAATACTAGGGAAAACTAGGGGTAGGAGGAATTCTCCTTACTTTCTGCTTAATTTTTCTATAAACCTAAAATTGTTCTAAAAATAAAGTCCATTCATCTTTAAAAGGGTAGTAATGAGATTTGAGGCTATAATTAAAAAAAAAACAACATAGTAACAAGAATATGTATGGTGAATAAATAACCCTATTCTACTTTTGACTGGTAAAAATAGGCAATACCTGGGGTATGGTACTTAGTTTAAGGTGCCAAACATTGCAAAGGGATTATGAAAACTAGCTATGGTGTTCTGAAGAGGGAAACTGATGCTGTAAAAGGATTCAAAACCACATCACATGAGGATATATAAGAGGAACTGAATATATTTAACTTGCAGAAGTACAGATAATAAGTAGATGAAGGGAGCTGCACGTAATAGTTGTCATTAAACATTTGAAGGGTTATCTTATAAAGGATTTATTTCTACAACTTTAAAAGGAATAACAAGGACTAATAAGTAAAACATATTTGGGCTTCATATGCTGCTAAATTTTTTTAATAATTAGAACTGTCCTAAGGAAGAATGGGTCAACTTGGGGGACAATGAGTTCCCAGCCAAGCAGAAGATGGACCATCACTTAGGGATGTGATTTTACATCTAAGACAACCATTTTTCTTTTTGCGGGGGCAGGGGAGATTTTTCTCTAAATTAAATTCATTAGCCTATTTCTTTTCCTTCCTTCTTTCCTTCCTTCCTTCCTTCCTTTTTTTTTTTTAGAGAGAAAGAGAGCACACAGGTGTGCAGGAGTGATGGGGGGCAGAGAGAGAGGGAGAAAAATAATTTGCTGTGGGGCTCCATCTCATGACCCTAAGATCTTGACCTGAGCCGAAATCAGGAGTTGGATGCTTAACCGACTCAGCCACCCAGGTGCCCTGACTAGCCTATTTTCAAATACATGTTACCCAGTAGAAATAGTTTATTACAGTACTTTTATGTCAGAGGTGATAACAGTATCAGAATGAAGGACACCGAACTATTCAAACATCGCTTAATAATAGCACTTTATCCTGTAGCAGCTGAGACCTACATTTATCTAGAACACAATTCATATCTATTATTTCCCATCAAATTAGTAACTTATGCTTTCCATTCTTTCCTAATTTGATAGTTATAATAACTTTATTTATTGAATACCTGGTTTGTGTCAGGCAGTGTACAAATATTATCCTACTTAATCTTCATAACGACCCTGTGAGATAGGTTTTATACCCATTTTAAATGAGGAAACAGAGTAAGGAAGTGACATTGCTATCACTATCCAGCTAGTAAATTCTAGAATTTAAATACGTATCTTTGGGATTCTAAAGGCCAGTGATGCTCTATTTCTATATAGAAGGCTTAGGAGTGACAATCTGGCTAGAAGTAGGGGGCAGTATGTGGAACTTGTCTTAAAGCTGTATTTCCTTGGATTGTGTAAGTAAGATGGCACCAATGATCCCTGATAATCATGCCTTTCTATAACTTCCTTCCATCTTGTATCAAAGTTGGTCTCTGTGACCAACAGAATATGGCACAAGTGATGCTGTGTCACTTCTGACGCTAGATGACAAAAGGCACTATAGCCCTTGCCCCCTCCCCTGCCACCCTCTCTCTCTCAGATAACTCAGTCTGGGGGCAGCCAGCTGCCACATCACGAACAACCCTATGGAAAGGCCCTCAAGGCAGGGAAGTGAGGCCTCTGGCAGCAGTTATGTGAGTGAGCCTAGAAGAAACTCTCCAGTCCCCATCAAGCCTTCAGATAACTGCAGCCCCAAATAACAGGTTGATAGCAACCTCATGAGAGATCCTTATCTGGAATCACCCAGTTAAGCTGCTCCCAAATTCCTCACCCTCAGAAAGTAGGATAATAAATGGTTGCTATGTAAAGCCACTAAATTTGGTATGGAGCAATAGAAAACTAACACAGACCGTATGCTTATTTAGGATGGCTTGAAGAGGCAGGCTGGTGGAGACAGAGGAGATAAGGTTAAAACCCCTACCCCCTAATCCTTTGTGTCAAAGTCATTGCTGAATGCCAACCTCTGATAACTATGCAACAATATGAATTTTAAGGGTCTTAACAAAAAAATATAAACAACAACAAAAGCCTCAAAACCCAACCAAACAAAAACAAAACAGAATATAATAGAAAACAGAGTATAACGGTTCCTTAGCAAGAAATGCATGTTGCGGCAAAACTTTTTTTCCAAATTGCAACAAATGTTTTTGTTTTTACATAAGGTATGGGTTGAGATATAAAATACCTATTTTTATTGTGCCCCATGGTTTACAAAAAGTTTGTAAAATGCTGCACTACACCCTATATCACTCTGCCTCTCCTGATGGCTTCTTTAGCTCACAATGGTTGGAGTGCAGACTCAGGCTTTTAGCTAACCCAACTTGCACATTATCTCGAGACATTGACTGTGCTTAGCCACTAGCCATTTACCAGAGTATAACCATAATTAACTGTTAAAAAAAAAAAAAGCTCTTCAGATGTCAACACTAGCTAAGGACTAGGTGACAAGTATGCAAGAGAGATGGGACCTTCATATTTTGCAACTTTGAGAGGTTAGTATGAGTCCTAAGAATTACACCGTTTTAAATGTAGACGTCTGCCAGGTGAGGGATACCCACACTAAACATTTGTCTTCTCATAAAGTGCCAATTAAAAATGTCCAGTGGTGTGGGGTGCCTGAGTGGCTCCAATGGTCAGGTGTCAGACTTCAGCTCAGGTCGTGATCTCACGGTTCGTGGGTTCAAGACCCATGTCGGGCTCTATGCTGACAGCTCGGAGCCTGGAGCCTGCTTCAGATTCTGTGTCTTCCTCTCTCTGCCCCTCCCACGCTCGTGCTTTGTCTCTCTCTGTCTCAAAAATAAATAAACATTAAAAACAATGTCCAGTGGTATCAATTCATTGCTATATGAAGAATCAGATATTATTTCAGTCTAGTCCTAAGACTATTAGCTTCTTAAACCACTATTGAAAGTTAAGCTCCTTTTCTTTCTAGAGAGGATCTCAATTTTTGGCTTTCCTGCTTGACTGGTTTCCTTCCAAGCTATGTGAGAAAGATCCTAATTTTTGCTTCTCTTCTCTTGACCTCATTCATTTCCATCCCCCAGCCTTCTATCTCCACCTACAGTTTCAGGGATATTTTTTGGCTTTAGCAACTCTTCCTAAGGATCATAGTTAGGAGGGGATGTGCAGGTGAAATATGGCCATTAATAATGGTATTTATTTAGTCATATTATCTAAAATATAAACTACTCTGTGGCATAAGCTCTTTGGGAGTTTGTTACTACCTTTAAAATGGTTCATTTAATTTTCCAAATTCTTATCATGCTCTTTGAGAAGTGATCAGATTATGAATACATCTTGAAGCTAGAGTGAACAGGATTTCCTAAGACTAGGTGTGGGATATGAGAGACTCCCAGGTTTTGGCCTGAGCAAAAAATGATGAGTTTTTGGGGTTAAGTGTGGGGGCGGGTGGGGGGGAGGGGGGGGAAAGAGGGCTGGAGCCAATGACCAAGAAAGAATTCTTGAAGACGTCTTCAGTGCAAAAGGTGATGTTATTAAAGCACAGGGACAGGACCCATAGGCAGAAAGAGCTGCACTGGGGTTGTGAAGAATGGCTGGTTTTATACTATTGAGTTGGGGACGTAAAGTCAAAAGGGAGGTCTCCAGAGGGACTTTGATATGCTAAAGAGGACTCCTAAGATACCTGAGGCCTTGCTATTGTCAAGCTTTGTTTTCCCTCTACTAAGGCATTAACATTAGGATGGTAGGGGGTTCCAGGAGAAATGCTACACTCTGTATTTGCCTTAAGTATTTGTCAATGGGCTGCCACTTATGAGGATATTCAATTTTACCTGCCATTTTCTTCTTGCCTTTGTTTCCCATATCACTACTGAGGGGTGATGCTGGGGCTCCAGGAAACAGAGTCTATAGGTTTCTGGAGATTAGTCTATTGACAAGATTGCCTTTTTCTTGTAATTTACCAAGATATTTGTAAACTGATGGAGACCCACGTCCTATATGACTGTGGTTTCTATCAGTTAGTCATTTGTTTTCTTTCCTCTCCTTTGTCCTAGGGTAGCCAGCAGTGCCTGAGGAATATCACACATGTCCCACCTAGGGTGTGTGTGTGGTGTGTGCTAGTCTGTATTTTGCCCTCAGCCTGCCTCAAGCTCCCTCATCACTAGGAGGATGGAACTGCTATCAACTGAGATGGGAAAGCCTGTGGATAATGCAGGTTGGTGGCATAAGGTGAGAAGGACTGGGAGTTTTGTCTTGGACATGTTATATTTATGTCACATACTTTTAGGCAACCAGGTGAATAGGTCTACTAGCAGTGAAAACTGACATTGGAGTTTATGAGAGAGTCTTGACTGGAGACATGAATTGAAAGTCATGGATACATAGACAGTATTTAAAGCCACCAGATCTCCAAGGAACTGAGTGTAGACAAAAAGAAGTAAAGAACCGAGCTCTAAATTAAAAGTTGAAGAAAAGGTAAAATGAAGGAAGAATGAGAATTAGCAGCTACCGAGGTGGGAGAACAAAGTGTGGCATCCTAGCAGCAAGTGAACAAAGTGCACTTAGAAGGAGAGAGTTATTTATCATTGAGTCAAATGCTATGAAGAGATCAAGTAAAATTAAGCCTGAAAACTGGTTCGTGAATTTAGTTTAGGAGGTCATTGCTGACCTTGACGAGAGCAATTTTGATGGAATAGTGGGGGTAAAGCCTCCTCTCGGATGGATTTGAGAAAGAGTAAGAGGAGAGAAAATGGGGATGAGTAATGACAAACTCACCTGAGAAATTTTTCTGCAAAGGGAAACCAAAAATGAAGCAGTAACTGCAGAGAAATTGAGGTCAAGAGAAGTTTTTGTTTTCTGTTTTTTTTTTTTTTTTTTTTTTTTTTTACTGCACAAAAAACAATTCTTTCATCTAGGTCTTCACAAAGACCTATTCAAAGCCTTGAGTTAATTCATGGCATATTCCAGTAAGAATGGGTGGCTTTGATGGTTTTCCTAACCACTTGTGTGGCTTCTAATTTGACTTCATTTGTGCATGAAATGGTTAATAATAACTGTAAAGATTTAGAAAGAAGAGAATCAATTACCTTGGTAGTCAGAAAACTCAACCAGGGCTGAACTCTTCTCTGGGAAAAGCTGTGCATTTGTTACTCCTTCTCCTCCATTTGTGGGGTTTTCCAAGAAAATTGTTATGTAATTTTATCAACATGAGGTGGCAGATTTTCAATCCTAATGGTTCTTGTCAGTTCCAGAAGTCTTGGGAAAATCTGAAATTGCTGAATTCTATAGTGTCTGACACAAACATTAACAAATGCCTTGTCATCTACAAATAAAAATCAGTTTATTGGTACTATAATCTCATTTCATGGCAAAAGAAAACAGATTTTAAATAGTAACTTGATTTAGAGGCCATAACTAAGAATTAAAATTTAGATACTATATTTCTACATAAAGTTAAATTTCACAGTATCAACTTCAACCTATCCCACGTTGCTTACTGAGAATGCATGAGTGCACACTGGCCTCCACTTAAGACCATTTTGGGAACATGTATCAACAGCTATCTCTCTAAATGAAATCAAGTATGTGCAGCCATTGTGTAAGCTGATAATAATAATGATTATAATATGATATTGTTTCTTCACTCTAATTTCTCTCTGCCCCCCCCCCCCCACCAATTTCACCATATCTTGGTCTCTATTTGGACATGTCATTGTCATAAGAATAAATTTGTTTATGCTCATAGGAAATTTGAGGGCATAGTCACAGTGGTTAAGAAAATACACTCAGGGGGTGCCTGGATGACTCAGTCAGTTGCGTGTCCAACTCTTGATTTTGGCTCAGGTCATGATCCCAGTGTCAAGGGATCGAGCCCTGTGTCAGGCTCTGTGCTGAGCATGGAGCCTACTTGGAATTCCCTCTCTCTTTCTCACTCTCTCTCTCCTTCTGCCCCTCTCCCCTGTTCATGGTCTCTCTCTAAAGTAAAAAAAGGAAAGAAAAAAAATACACTCAGAAGTCAGAATATTACTAGCGGTGTGACTGTGACCAAATCATTTAATTCTCTCTAAACCTAGATTTCTTTATCTGTAAAATGGCAGTAATAACAGTACCTATCTCATAGTGCTATATGTTTTAAGAAGAAGCAAGTAAAAATTTAGCACAGTGCTTAGCATAGAGCAAAGCACTTGATAAATGCTAGTTATTAGGAGTACCGGAAATAATAATACATAATCCTTTGCAATTGTCTTACTGGGAGTTAGAAAGAGCACAACTTTTAAACAAAACCCACTGTGAGATGTCTAGAATCTCAAAGTAGGATACAAACACAATTCGCAAATGAAAGGTTAAAAGATATTGTCTGTCTTACCAGTATTTTTGAGAAAAGTTATGACAGCAACTTTAATATTGGGTATTATTTCCACCCTGAAGTCACCATTGGCTTCTGACCGGCCACTAATCAACTCCACAAGCAAGGAGAGCACATTCTCAGGCATGGTGTCTTAGATATTGTGAAATACAATCAAAATGGAGGCTTGTAAAGGGTATTTTGAAAACTCCTCTATTTCATCCTCTTCCATTTCATCCATTTTATCCACTCTTCTGAAAAGTATTACTTTTATACTGAGGTCTTCCAACTTAGCAATTTTTAAGGAGACAGATATGTTTAAGATGTTAGAAAGGCTTTGGCCTTTATATTACTTTCTGATGTTTTGGAAGAAAATAGATTTCACTCATTGCCTTATAAGAAAGAAAGAAAGAAAGAAAGAAAGAAAGAAAGAAGGCAAGGAAAGAAGAAAGAAAGGAAAGAAGGAAGGAAGGAAGGAAGGAAGGAGGAAATAAAGGAAAAGAAAATAGTAACTCTGGCTAAATGATCATGTAAAATTAAATATTATTCTTTGTAAGGTCAGATCTTCTCACCAAATCACAAGGAAAAAAAAAAACCACACAAACATGACAATAAATGATGGTGCTCATCCACTGACATAAATTACTAGAGCTATAACTTGTTACTGAAAAGAAAGAAGTTCCTGTTACTGCATAATGAAAGGGCAATCTACAGATAACCAAAGTACAAAAATACTACACATTCACAAAGAAGACTGGGTATGGGGTAGACATTTATGGGGAGAATAGAGACTATTGCTTTCATTTTTCACTGTTTTTAACCCTTGAAAGAGAAATAAAGGAACTTTAAGCATGATAAAGAGGCTTACTCTGAACTCAGAAGTTAACAGTATTCACAGTGAAGAAACATGACAGTCACTCTCCTTAGAAATGTGAAAAACAAAATAAAACAAAAACTAAAAATGTGCTCCGTTACCACTTCTATTTTTGATATATTTTTCAGAATTCTTCCTGGTCATCAAAATAAGGTGGTGAAAAGAAATGAGGATAAATATAGAAAGGAAAAGATATCCAAAACAGTCATTCTTTATAAATACTACAACCACATATTATGAAAAAATTTTAAAATCATCAACACCATGAAGACAATGAAAAGACAATCCATAAAATGGGAAAAAATATTTGTAAATCAGAGTTGATAAGGGACTCGTATCTAGAATATATAAAGAACTCTTACAACTCAATAATAAAAAAGCAAATAATCCAATTTAAAAATAGGCAAAGGATTTGAACAGATACCTCTCCAAGAAAGATATATATATGGCCAATAAAGACATAATAAAATGTTCAATTGTTAGTCATTAAGAAAATGCAAATCAAAACTGCAATGATGTACTACTCCACACCCACTAGAATAACTAAAATTTAAAAAGACAGACAATAACAAATGTTGGCAAGGATGTGGAGGAATTGGAACCCTCATACCTTGACAAACCCTCATACCATGGGACTATAAAATGATACGATCACTTTGGAAAATACTTTTGCAGTTCCTCGAAAAGTTAGAATTACCTTATGACCCAGACATTTTACTCCCAGATAAGAATATACCCAAGAGACATGAAACCTATGCCCGCACAAAAACTTGTTCACAAATGCTACGGAGAGAATGTGTGCCCCCAAATTTCAGGTGTTAAAAATCCTAAATCCTTGGGGCACCTGGGTGGCTCAGTTGGTTAAGCGTTCGACTTCAGCTCAGGTCATGATCTCACAGTCTTGAGTTTGAGCCCTGCATCAGGCTCTGTACTGAGAGCTCAGAGCCTGGAGCCAGCTTCGGATTCTGTGTCTCCCTCTCTCTCTGCCCCTCCCCTGCTCATGCTCTGTCTCTCTCTGTCTCAAAAATAAATAAAAACATTTAAAAAAATTTAAAAGATACCAACATGATAAATTATAAAATTTGACAAAATGGAAGCAAATATAACTTAAAAAACAAGATAATACCAAATGAAATGATAAGGGACTTTGGCCTGCTACACTTTAAAATGCATCTTTCCACAGCCTGGAACAAAATATTTGCAAAAGACAGAACTGATAAAAAAAAAAAAAAGCTGTTATCCAAAAATATAAAGAACTCTTACAATTCAACAATAAGAAAACAACCTGATTTTAAAATGGGCAAATATTATCATCCAACAGTGTATCACTGAACATTTTAGGTAAATAATACTCAAATATCAATCAATAGCCTCTGCCAGTGATGAGTGATTTACCATGTCTACGATCCTAGTTGCCTTCTTCTCTTCTAGGAGTAATTAATCTGAGTATGACAACTTAGTTTAGGCCAGAACACTAAGACATTCAATCTAATGGACTTAAATTAATTAAATAAGATTTTGACTCATCATCAGGGAAATACAAATCAAAACCACAATGAGACACCACCTTACACCTGTCAGAATGGCCAACATTAACAACTCAGGCAACAATAGATGTTGGCGAGGATGTGAAGAAAGAGGATCTCTTTTGCATTGTTGGTGGGAATGCAAGCTGGTGCAGCCATTCTGGAAAACAGTATGGAGGTTTCTCAAAAAACTAAAAATAGAACTACCCTACAACCCAGCAATTGCACTACTAGGCATTTATCCAAGGGATACAGGTGTGCTGTTTCGAAAGGACACATGCACCCCCATGATTATAGCAGCACTATCAACAATAGCCAAAGTATGGAAAGAGCCCAAATGTCCATCAATGGATGAATGGATAAAGAAGATGTACTGTATATATACAATGGAGTATTACTCTGCAATCAAAAAGAATGAAATCTTGCCATTTGCAACTATGTGGATAGAACTGGAGGGTATTATGCTAAGTGAAATTAGTCAGTCAGAGAAAGACAAAAATCATATGACTTCACTCATATGAGGACTTTAAGAGACAAAACAGATGAACATAAGGGAAGGGAAACAAAAACAATATAAAACAGGGAAGGGGACAAAACATAAGAGACTCATAAATATGGAGAACAAACTGAGGGTTACTGGAGGGGTTGTGGGAGGGAGGATGGGCTAAGTGGGTAAGGGGCACTAAGGAATCTACTCCTGAAATCATTGTTGCACTATATGCTAACTAATTTGGATGTAAATTAAAAAAAATAAAAAATAAAATAAAAAAATAATAATATTATGGGGGAAAAAAAGAATAGATGATGTTATAGGAAGTATACCAGAAATTCTGGATATAGTAACTTTATTCATAACTGCCAAAACTTCGAGGCAACTAAGATGTTCTTCTACAATAGGTAAATGGATAAATAAACATTGGTACAGCCAGACAATGGAATATTATTCAGTGCTAAAAATAAATGAGCTCTCAAGCCATTAAAAACATGGAGGAAACTTTGGGGCGCTTGGGTGGCTCAGTCGGTTAAGCGGCCGACTTCGGCTCAGGTCATGATCTCGCAGTCCGTGAGTTCGAGCCCCGTGTCAGGCTCTGTGCTGACAGCTCAGAGCCTGGAGCCTGTTTCAGATTCTGTGTCTCCCTCTCTCTGACCCTCCCCCATTCATGCTCTGTCTCTCTCTGTCTCAAAAATAAATAAACATTAAAAAAAAAATTAAAAAAAAACATGGAGGAAACTTAAATGTATATTACTATGTGAAACAAGCCAAATCTGAAAAGGCTAACAAATGATTCCAACTAAATAATGTTTTGGAAAAGCCAAAACTATGGAAACAGTAAAAAAAAAAAAAAAAAAAAAAAAAATAAAAATAAAAAAAAAAGCAGTGGGTACTGGAGATTAGAGGAGAGGGAAAGATGAATAGCAGAGTACAGAAGATTTTTAAGGCAGTGAAACTCTTTTGTATGGTACCATAATGGTGGATATATGTTACTAAACATTTGTCAAAAATCATAGAATGTAGTATACCAAGAGTAAACTCTAATGTAAACTATGAACTTTGAGTGATAATAACATGTTAATGTAGACTCACCAATTGTAACAAGTGTACCACTCTGGTGTGAGATGTTGATAGTGGGGGAAATTGAGGGGGGCCAGGTGGTATATGGGAACTTTCTGTATCCTCTGCCCAATTTTTAAAAATGTATCTTTAAGTAGTAATTATAAAGCTAAACAGTTCTAAATTAAGAATAGATGATGTGATGCAGGCAAAAATCTCTGATCTTGGCTGCAGCAACTTCTTACTCAACATGGCTCCGGAGGCAAGGGAAACAAAAGCAAAAATGAACTACTGGGACCTCATCAAAATAAAACACTTCTGCACAGTGAAGGAAACAATCAGCAAAACTAAAAGGCAACCAACAGAATGGGAGAAGATATTTGCAAATGACATATCAGATAAAGGGTTAGTATCCAAAATCTAGAAAGAACTTATCAAACTCAACACCCAAAAAACAAATAATCCAGTGAAGACATGGGCAAAAGACATGAAGAGACACTTCTCCAAAGAAGACATCCAGATGGCCAACCAATGCATGAAAAAATGCTCAACATCACTCATCATCAGGGAAATACAAATCAAAACCACAATGAGATACCACCTTACACCTGTCAGAATGGCTAACATTAACAACTCAGCCAACAACAGATGTTGGCAGGGATGCGGAGAAAGAGGATCTCTTTTGCATTGTTGGTGGGAATGCAAGCTGTTGCAGCCACTCTGGAAAACAGTATGGAGGTTCCTCAAAAAACTAAAAATAGAACTACCCTACAACCCAGCAACTGCACTACTAGGTATTTACCCATGGGATACAGGTGTGCTGTTTCGAAGGGACAGTTGCACCCCCATGTTTATAGCAGCACTATCAATAATAGCCAAAGTATGGAAAGAGCCCAAATGTCCATCAATGGATGAATGGATAAAGAAGATGTGGTATATATAATACAATGGAGTATTACTTGGCAATCAAAAAGAATAAAATCTTGCCAATGCAACTATGTGAATGGAACTGGAGGGTATTATGCTAAGTGAAATTAGTCAGTCAGAGAAAGAACAACCCATATACCGGGCGCCTGCATGACTCAGTCAGTTAAACATCCAACATCGGCTCAGGTCATGATCTCACGGTTCATGAGTTGGAGCCCCGCATCGGGCTCTGTGCTGGCAGCTTGAAGCCTGGAGCCTGCTTCAGATTCTGTGTCTCCCTCTCTCTCTGCCCCTCCCCTACTCACACTCTGTCTCTCTCTCTCTCTCAAAAATAAGCGTTGAAAAAATTTAACACAATTTTTTAAATGTTAATTTTAAACACTCTAAAAGTAATAGAATAAAGGTTCTATACTTATATATTTCTATAAATACATAATATATAAATATATATCTATAATCTACAATGTAATATCTATATATAATGTGATATCTGTAATCTATAATCTGTAATATTATTAATTTATATATAGATTCTATATTTATATATTTATAAATGCTTGTAAATATAAGAACATTTACTCTACATCATTTGGAGTGACAAACAAATAGATTCATTAAGAGGAATTAATAATCCTAAGTATGTGTACAGCTAATAATAGATTTTTAAAATATATGAAGCCCAAACTGATAGAACTTCAAGGAGAAATAAATCTGTAATTATACTTGGGGATTTCAGCATCCTTTCTCAATTACTGATAGTACAACTAGTCATAACATAAGTAAGGATATGAGGACTTGAACAACACTTTCAACCAACCTAATCTAACTGACATCAATAGAACACTTAACCCAATGACCACAGAATTTATCAAGATAGCCATATTCTGTCTAGAAAACAAATCTCAGTATATAAATTTAAAAGGATTCAAATAACACAAGCATGTTCTTTAACCACTGTGAAATTAAATTAGAAAGCAATAGCAAATTAGTGATAGTTCCAGCTCTGTGGATGAAAATCAACTGCCTTATGCTAAGTGGAAGAAGCAAGGCTCAAAAGACTATGTGCTGTACGGTTCCACTTATATGACATTCTGGAACTATCAGCACCAAAATCTGACCAGTATTTGCCAGGGACTCACCTTGAGTGAGCTTGATTCCAAAGGAACTGGTGGGAATTTTCAGGGGTGATGAAACTCTTTTTTCTATCTTTCTGTCTTTGTATCTTTTATACCTTGTGGTTGCTACACGATTGTGTACATTTGTCAAAACACAGACTGTACACTAAAAATTATAAATTTGCTGTATATAAATTGTACCTCAATTTTAAAAATGAAAGGATGTCAATAGCGTTCATATACACAAATTGAAGATATAATGAATGAAAAATCTCATTTACAATAGCAAAAAAAAAAAAAGAGATAAAGTATTTAGGAACAAACTTAACAAATATTCTATGTAAAAAAACTATAAACACTCTTTAAAGACACAAAAGTAAACCCAAACAAATGAAATTATATCCTTTGTTCTTGATTAGAACATCTCAACACTATCTCAAGATGTCAGTTGTCTGTAATTTATAAGCTTAATGCAAATCCAGTACAAATCCCAATGAGCTTTTTTTTTGACACTGATCATAAATCAGAAGTCAATCCTAAAGTTTATAAGATAAGCACATAAGAATAGCTAGGAAAACAGCAGGAAGGAAGAGCTCTTAAGGGAGCTAGCCCTGATATTAAAATATATAACAAAGCCTCTCTGCAGCAGATGAATAAACATGTCAATGGAATAAAACAGAAGTTCTAGAAACAGCCAAAGTACGTATAAAAATCTGGTATATGATAAATGTTGTATCTCAAGTTACTGAAGCAGTGCTAATCTTTTTAATAAATAGTGCTGGGACAAGTGGATACCCATTTGGGAAAAAGATAAAAGTTTTATCCATTCCTCAAATCATAAACAAGAATAAACTCCAAATGTATCAAAGATCTAAATGTAAAAAATAAAGCATTACAAATAAAATGCGTGACTATAACCTGGGCGATGAGGAAAGCTTTTAAAATATGCCCCAAATTCCAAATGCAATAAAATAAAAGATTGGTAAATTTTCCTATAAAAATAAAAACCGTTTGCATGGGGGGGAAAAGCCACCATAAGCAAACTCAGAAGACAAATGAAAGGTAATAGTTATAACATTAGTGATAACATTATTATCACAGATAAAAGATTAATATCCCTGATTGATAAGGAACTTTTGAAATTTGAGAGCAAAGAGACCAAAGATTCCCAGGAAAATGATGCCCGACACTCTACTCTCTTCCGAAACAAGTCGCGGCGGTAAGCTCCTCCCTAGGAAGAGAGGGTTCGAAGGCCCAGCGGTCTTCCGCGACGCCTGGTGCTGCTGTGTCGCGCGCCGCCCTCCGCACCCCCGCCCGTGGCGCCCCTCACCATCCTCCCGGAGGAAGGGGGCCAGGAAGCGGGTCGGGCTGCCGGGCTCCCCGCCGACCTCGGCCTCCCGGCCTCCCGGCCTCCCGATCGCTTGGGCTCTGTTCGCACAGCCACAAGTTGGTGCTCAAGTTCTTCGCGTGTCCGGGCCCGGAGAAGCACAGCGCAGCTCTCCCCAGCTTCGCCGGTCCACTGTCACCACCCCGGACCCACCCAACCGGCGTGTGCCTTTTCTTTCACTTTCTTTTCTGTGAAAAGCACTTCTGCCTTCCTTGCGGTCTTGAGGTTGCGAACAGCTGCCTAAAGATTATATCATCCATTGGGGACAGACATTGCTGTCACAAATTTGGTGGCCAGATTCTGAGCTCTGCGATTGGTCAGGTGTGGAACCCCAGTCGACTGCATCTGTTAACAGTGGGCATAGCTACTTTATATTATCATGGCGATTAAATGAGGCAAAGTATGAAATACTCTTCGAATTTCTTTGCATTAGAAAGAAATGTAAGTCTGTCATAAAAGCAAAGTGTCTGTAAAGGTGAACTTTCCACCTGGCTGGCTCAGTCCCTGGAGCATACCAGTCTTGATCTCAGGGTCTGGAGTTCAAGCCACAAGTTGGGTAGGAAGCCTACTTGAAAAAAAAAAAAAAAAAAAAATAAAGGAAAGAAAGAAAGAGAAAGAAAGGAAGAAAGAAAGAAAGGACAACATTAAAGGTGAGCTTTCCAAAAGGGGTTCGGGCCACATGTATACTCAAAATGGGTAATCGAAGAGAGTTTAATAAAGTAATTACCTATATAGGTGGAGGCAAAGGGTTAACAGAAATTGGTGAGAAATGTTGAAGCAGCCTCACCCTCCCCTTACCATCTAGACTGAAGGGACAAGGGAGGAGTGTGTTCTACACCTGTTACAGGAACCCAAGTTCGACTGCCCTTGGTTAGAAAGGCCAATACACAAGAAAGGAGTTTTGATTGAAACGGAATATAAGCTTTATTCAGGAGGCTGACCACCTGGGGAGAAGGCAGACTCTTGTCTGAAAACCTACCTCAAGGTTTCTGCCTGGCCGATAGATTTTTACAGGAACTTTAGAGAAGTTAATCAGTAAAAGGAGAGCACAGTGATCTGTAGTCTGTAGCAATTCTTTTTTATTTTATTTTATTTTATTTTATTTTATTTATTTTATTTTTATTTATTTTTGAGAGAGAGCACGAGTGGAGGGAAGGGCAGAGAGAGAGAGAGAGAGAAGGGCAAAGAGGATCCAAAGGGGGCTCCATGCTGACAGCAGAGAGCCCGATGCAGGGCTGGAACTCAGGAACCATGAGATCATGACTTGAGCCGAAGTCGGAAGCTTGTGGGACTCAACCATCCAGGTGCCCCTGTAACACTTCTTGGTTGCATGCAAACTCAATGGTGCCAGCCACAGAAGTTCTCATAGTGGTTGTGTTTTGGTGTGGGGGCTGGGTTGTGCAAGAGGGTTTGGTTCCAGTCTTTCTAGGAAACAATGCATGATCTATAGATATACCAAGAAAGATTTAGTTAATCAATCACACGGGCTAAATGTACTTGCTAAAACTTAGACTACTAAGTTGGCCGGAGGGTCAGAGGCAACGGCTTCAAACCTGGTAAGAGCCATATACCTACAGGAGAGAGCCATTCCAGGGGAGCCATGGCTGCTTTCCAGAGACAGCAAGGGAAATAAGTCCCCCAACCACTAGCTTCCCCTACCTTCCTATCTCTTTCTGGTACTTACCATTGTTGAACCTAACCAACAATCAGGGCACAGAATGGAGTTGATGCAGTCCCAAGGTAGTGGATTTTGATAGCACATCTGTATTAATAAAGATAGGTATAAAGTATTAGGAACACAAGGAAATAGGGGATTTGTAATTTGAAGACAAGTTTGGAGGAAAGTGTTACGGAACCAGGCTGGAATGCTGGCAGAAAAACCAAGTGGCACTCGGAGATCTTGGTGGATCCGAGATTTATTTAACACTGGCGGGCTCAGAGGGGACCGTTTCTCCAAAGATCTGAGCTCCGAATGAAGGGGGGAAGGGTAATTTATAGTTGTCAGCTTCCATATCTATGGCGAGTTTTCACACATGGCAAACAGGGCAAGAAGAACCTGGAAGAGGGGTCTCTAAGCTAGAGACCAGAGCTTGTTTTAGTCCCATGGGCCATCTTATGGTGTAAAACTTTATTCATTTTCCCAACATTCCCCCCTTTGCTGCCTTTTTAAAAATCTTTTATTAGGCATTACTTTTTAGCTCTGGCGGTTGGTACTCTGGGAAGGCTAAGATACGTGCTGCAGTTTGGCGAGCAACAGTGTTTTCAATAAAATGTACCAGGGTATTTAGTATGCAGGAGCCAATGGTCACAAGTAAAATTGTGGAAAGGAGGGGCCCTGCCAGGGCAGGGAGCCAGGGTGCCCAGTCTGTGAGATCCCATCTTCTCCACTGACTGATATTTTCCTGTTACCTATGTTGAATTCTTTCCTTGAGTTCCTTAACTTTAGTCCTGACTATTCCTGATTGGTTTACAAATTAGCAGCATTCCTCCCCCAGAAAGATACAAGTCCCTCCTTTTTCTGAAGTGAGGAGATCGAGGGCTCGCCTATTTTGGAGGGACACTGCTGCCAGGGAGTTTTTTTGGCTTTGTCAGGTTACCAGGGAGTCTGCCATCCGTTCCACGTCCAGCTTGTTGGTGCAGTCTCTCTCAGTCCAACAGCAAGAAGCAAGATCAGGGCTATGACACCAGTAAGGGGCAAGGGCTGGCAGAGTTGCATCCGAACCCCTGGGCTCAGTCCACACGTTGATTCCTCAAGCTTCTGCCGTGCACAGGCCAGCCAGCTTCTGGGGTGTGGCTGGAGCAGGGCTGGAGATCTCAGGGGCCAGTGTCTTTTTGAGGGTCAGTTTAAGCGGGTTGATTGGATCTGGATCACTTCTCCAGGTTGTGGATTCCCCTGAGTTGGCCTTCTTAACTCTGGAGTGATGGACCCATGGGGTGATACCTGAAACTGAATCCTCTATTTGGTTGTATATCTGTAAAGACCACCTCCAAGTCTTCGAAAGGGGCAGGTTTCTGATAACTGTCAGATCAGGTTTAGGGAAGATATGGTTTGCATATTTAGAGATCCATCCTGTTTTCTAGTTGTTTAAATACTCATATGCCCATGGGGTCTTATTATTATCCCTACAGAATAACAAACACAGAAGATTGTCTATGCATGAAACACTGTGGCAATTTTTCTGAAATTTACCTCAAGTTGTCTAGTTTAGGCAAACAACAAACATTTAAAGACAATCATAACTAGAATTTAATATCCATAATGGTGCATTGTTGAAACATAGTTTTTCTCTCTAGAAACCCCCCTTTCCAGAGATAGCCAAATTGAGACCAATGCATTTGTAGAACAAATCCAGTCTTAACAAACCTGGCCTAATTATTTACGTAAGCCCAGCAAGAATAGCGATTTATCATGAGGATCTTTTAAAGTTTGCTTTTCTGGAACCTTTTATAAAGAATCTCCAGGTTGAACTTTTAGTAGCCTCTCTAGGCCAGAAGCCAAGCCAAATACCTGCCATCAGGCAGGCCTGCAATACCTGTAGAATTGGGCAAATTCCTCTTCATGAGGTCCCCAAGATATCCTGAGGTTCCTGCACCTGCCAGGAAATGACCTTCTTTACTCACCTGGTGAAGCCGCTGGGAACTCTGTAAGCAAGGTATCAGGTCAACACTTCCAAGGGGCTTTATGGCTCCATGTTTCATAAAGCCAACCATAGTTCCTTAAACCTGTCTGGTCATATCTGAGTTTATGAATGTCACTCTCAAATATGACATTCCAGTCAAAGCCTTGGCAAAATAACCAGTATTTCCAATGGTGACCTGTTACAAGATGAACAGATTCTTATTGAACTTATGCAAACAATTGTAATTGCCATGAAATAAAGAATACTCACTGAGAGTTTTTGAATTTCAGGAGAGTTATGTAGAGAGAAAAGATAAATGCTTCAGTTTACAAATGAATACTTTATGACATTTCTGTATATCATAGATATCTTAAGAGAAAGTTTCCTTAATCTGGAAGAGCAAACATTAGACAACCAGCAATATTTTCAACAAGAATCACAAAACTATAATCTTCCTTAGTTCATTTAATCCTATGTTCCTAATTCTTGTTCAATTTGAATTCAGCTTTTTAGTTCTGGAAATTCTTACCCATTTTAGTATTAATCTTAAATATGTCGAATACCTGTATTTTTCCCCAAATTCCTTTTTATAAATCTCCTTGAAGAAGAAACACATTTTGTGAGAGAAAACAAACAATTATAAATGACAAAATCTCGGGGCGCCTGGGTGTCTTGGTCAGTTGAGCGTCTGACTTTGGCTCAGGTCATGATCTCGCAGTTCGTGAGTTTGAGGCCTGCATTGGGCTCTGTGCTGACAACTCAGAGCCTGGAGCCGGCTTCAGATTCTGTGTCTCCCCCCTCTCTCCCCCTCTCCCCTGCTTGCGCTCTGTCTCTATCTCTCAAGAATAAACAAACTTAAAAAAATTATTTTTAAATAAAATAAAATAAATGACAAAATCTCAGACACAGACATTGTTAAATATCTGATGAGAGTTCATTATGATGCAATTGACAAAGAAATTCGGTTATTTCTGTGACACATAACATTTCAAGTAATCAGAATATTAAGTGATGGCCTTATACCAAAACATTAAATCACTTTAGGACTTGCATATATATCTGGGCAGTTACAGCATTTTTACCTGTGCAATACAACCTAAGGTTTACCATTGTATGACAGTGCTTTTCCAAGTAACTTAGCATCCCAAATAAAAGGGCCTAATTGGTAAAAAAAAAAAAAAAAAAAAAAAAAAAAGACTTCATTTACCATTTAAATCCTGGGAAGTTTGTTAAAATCTTAGGAAGTTATAAGTACATCCCAAATAGGATTACAGATCATTACAAATCTTAAAACTTTATTTATTCAATCAAGGTGAAAATAAAAGATCCTAATGGTGAATGTATAGCATTATATATTGTTACCAAAACCTAGCTCCTTTAACATTGAGAAGTTTTAACTAAGTAATCAAAGACCTGAAACTTTGGTTTTCCTGGAAGACAAACCTTTGTTTGCATTGTCTTATCAAGAACAGATCAACAGTCCAAGAAAACTTTGTAATTTGAGCAGAGAGAAAAGCAGAATTTCAACCTTATACCAGTGTACTTGTAAAATTCCATTCATCTCAACCTTAGTCCATCCTGAGCACACATAGAATTCCTTTCCAAAGATTCCCCTTCATGAACCTTCTACAACTTTGCTTTGCCTTCAAACTTTGTCCCAAAGCCATTTCTCTCCAAATAACCAGTCTCATTTAGGACAAAATTACTTTCTTCTACCCTCAACAAAAATGTATTTCCATTCCTTATATCTTTCTTACATACCTTCTACTTTCCTACATACAGGGTTGCTTTCTTTATTTCCATCAGTCTTAAGCACACTTAGCAGAATTTTAACTCTTCGGAAACCTTAGTTTCCAATTGAGAACTTAGTAACCAACCATCAGAATTTTTTTAGATGGTAAATTCATGAACCAATTAAGTACAAAGCATGTTTTCCAATAGGTTCAAATAGCCTTAATTTCTCTGCAACAAGAAGTTAAAAACACAAACCTATGTTCAGTAATCAAAGCTTTAGCAATTCATTCTATTTGGAAAAGACTTATATGTCCAAAGGGGTGCACTTTACTCTTTGACCTTGAGGATGGGAGGAGGAACCAATGGTGCCTGAGGCACTGAGGGGGATACAGGACCCAATTATGTAGACCACATCCAAGTTGGTGCAGAAACAGCAGGGGGAGCAGAAGGCAGAAGAGGCAAGGTGCCAGTAGAAGGCAGAGAAGGAAAACCTAATTCAAAACCTTAACTCAGACAGAGGAACAGACGCCATGTTTTTTCCACCAAAGTGGAAATACGGAGTCCACATCAGGCAAGAGAAGACCGGGAATTTCCCCGAAACAAATGGAGTTTCAGCAACTGCTTGAGCTGCTCTACCAAATTAACTGAATCCAAGAAGAGGGTCATGGAGAACCAGAGATTTATAGCCCTTCAGTCAGAAGCACAGGTAACATCCTAGGCTTGCTTTTGGCATCTGAAAGGGGGGGGGGGAAGTCCTGTGGGACTGAGCCCATAGTCTGGGGAATCTGATGATGTCTCTGGGTAGAGAATGTCTGAATTGAGTTGAGCTATAGGACACCCAACTGGTGTCAGATAATTGCTTGTATGTATGGAGGGAAAACCCACACATGGAAATTGGGTGCAGAAGCTATCTTTAGAAAAACATCAAATATCTTTAAAAAAAATTTTTTTTTAAATGTTTACTAACTTCTGAGAGAGAGAGAGAGAGAAAGAGCACGAGTAGGGGAGGGGCATATAGGCCTGAGGCAGGGCTCGAACCCACAAACCGCGAGATCATGACCTGAACCAAAGCCGGACGCTTAACCGACTCAGCCACCCAGGTGCCCCAAAACATCAAATATCTTAATACTATTTTCAATTCTTTCCTCAGGGAAAAGAAAAAAGGAGTAGGGAAATAACACAATTTGTTCCTAATACATGTATAACTATATTTATTTATTTGTTTGTTTATTTTGAGAGAGAGAAAAAAACAGCAGGGGAGGGGATGGGGGGAGTGGGACAGAGGATCTGAAGTGGGCTCCATGCTGACAGCAGAAATCCTGACACAGGATTCATGGCACGAATCGTGAGATCATGACCTGAGCTGAAGTTGGAGGCTTAACTGACTCAGTCACCCAGGCACCCTGTATATAACTTTATTTAAAGCAGATACAAAAAAATAATGAAGCAGATACAGATGATAATACCATCACAGAACAAGAGCGGTAATCCAAAGGCTCTCAACCGCTGGCACCATGAAACTTGCCTTTGAGCACACATTGCAGTCAAAGATCCAGAACTTAACAGGAACCAAACTTTTGCTTTTTTGAAGCAAATTTAGCCAAAAGATCTGTAGACATAAAACAATCCTAATAGTAAAAATTTGAATCATCAAAAACTAAATGCATAATCTGATTTTTTAAAAAAGACCTATCCCTTAACTCTCTGGACAAAGGAAAAGATTCTGGGTTTTTAAGTTCTTCATATAGGACCACCTTGGAGGAAATCTACTTTGGGCACTGTGCAGGAATCCACTTCTGAGAGAAGCCCAGAATCATGGGACTCCTCAGCTTGCCCAGTTGGAGCAGGGTAGCTCTGGGGTGCAGAAGCCTTGGTGCCAGACTACCTTCTTCAAATCCCAGAACTTCTACTTATAAACGATGTGACCTTTGTCAAAGTACTTATCCTCTCTGTGCATCAGTTTTCTCAGTTATAAAATGGGGATAGTAATAGTATTAGTCCCAGGAATAAAGCCCTTAAAAAGAGGATAAAATAAATCTATAATAAATATTAGCTAAGCTATTACCATATGATTATAAAAAATGTATATGTGTGTGTATGTGTATCTTTAGGAAAAGAAAAAGACTTCCATCTTTTTTGGAGAGGGGCTGGGACATGGATAACCAGATAATTTGCTAGTATAATTTTCTTCTGACTTGGAAAACCATTTAAAAGTGCATTTTGACATGTCATATATTAATAGCAGGCTCAACTTGCTTTGTCTCTGTCCAGAGATAATACCAGGGAGAGAGATTTTAAGGAAGAAAACAGGACTTGGTGGGACTTAGTAAAAGAATGGAAAAACTATTATGGGGGCTACATAACTGAGAAAATGGTAGTCTGTGGAAACTAAGGAAAGGTTATTTATCTGGAAGCAGGGTATACTTAAAAAGTATAGTGATATCCAGAGGAAAAAATGTTCAGAAACGTGTAGCATTAGTATGACAGGACAAATGCACCCCATATGGCAGATTATAAAACTCAGGAAGGAGCAAGGACCAAGTTAGAGGACTGGTCAGAGTTCAGAGTTTAGAGGTTAAGTGTTCTGGAGTAAAGAAACTCAGTTTTCCACATCAGTAGTAAGGTCTCCAGATATGGCTTCCTTACTCCTGCCTCTGTCAAAGATTCAGGGAGCATATAACCCTCTGCTGGGTTATTAGTAACCTGAGTCCGGCAGCAAAGCATTATGAGGCACCAACTGCATACCAGGCTCTGTACTGTGAAAAATAATAGACTTATTCCTTTGTTGCCCAATCTCTGCTTCTGGCCACTTTTTTGGCCATGAGGGAGGGAGGAAAATGTGTGTCTCTAATTTTCCATAACCAAAGCCCTTTCCTCTGCCACTCATACTAGGATTTTACTTTTAGGGTAAAGAGAAAACAAACAAAAAAACCCCAAAAGGCTATGTCAGAGAGAGCAGTAGAAAGAGGATCAATTGACAGCTACTATTTCAACTGAAGAACACAGACTATTTCAGACCCCCAGTACTCCACTCCCTACTCCCCAAAGAAGACACAAGAATGAGGCACAACACCTCTGCAGCAAAATCACATTGATTTTGGAGCTTTCTTTAATTTTTAATTTTTTTAATGTTTATTTTTGAGAGAGAGAGAAAGTACAGGGGAGGGACGGGGGTGGGGCGGAGAGGATCTGAAGTGGGCTCCATGCTGACAACAGAGAGCCCAGTGTGGGGCTGGAGCTCATGAACTGTGAGATCACAACCTGAGCAGAAGTTGGATGCTCAACCAAGTGAGCCGCCCAGTCACCCCTGGAACTTTTATCTTCCATAAAAAGTAACACTCCAGAAATGACAGACTAGTAGATTCTTACTTCTAAACAGACCACTTCTTGAGATGAAAAAAATTTTAAAGATGTTTCTTCAACTGTGTCTTTTGAAAGCTTGGCTCAAGACATCCTTCCAGCAGTTTTCTTACTCAATTCCTTTATCTTTCAGCTCTTGTTTAACACGTTTCAAATAACCAGGATCAGGGTAGCCAAACCTGCAGAAGGAAAAAGCCCTTTAGCTTCTTCACAAATGGTCTTAAGAAATCTGTACAGTAGATTCCTGGCATTAACATTCAGTGTTGCAAACATTGAAAACAATCTTAAAGACAGATGACTTATAATCACTTGTAAGTGTGTGGAGGTGAGTCATTTAGCTGGTAAGTGAGCCTAGCTGTCTGCCCAGGATCTGCCTTCCAACAAGATGTTTTCATTTTCAGCTCATTGGTAAGCAGTCACTTTCCTAAAGTCATTCTATACTATATTTTTATGGAGAATAATAATTTTCTACAGGAGAATTTTCAAATTTGGTAAATTTTCAAAAGTCTCAGGATGCATTCCTTTTTTTTTAAGTTCTTTTTTATGTTTATTTTTGAGAGAGGGATAGAGTGTGAGTGGATGGGGGGGGCAGACACACACACACACACACACACACACACACACAGAATCCAAAGTAGGCTCCAGGCCCCAAGCTGCCAGCACAGAGTTACTAGCACAGAGCCCGATGTGGGGCTCGAACCCATGAGGAAACTGGACAGCTATATGGAAAAGAATAAAACTGGACCACTTTCTTACACCATACCCCAAAATAAATTCAAAATGGATTAAAGACCTAAACATAGACTTGAAACCAAAAAATTCCTGAAAGAAAACATAGGTAGTAATCTCTTGGATGTTGGTCTTAGCAACTTTCTTCTGGATATGCTCAGGCAAGAGAAACAAAAGCAAAAATGAACTGTTGGGATTACAGCAAAATAAAAAGTTTTTGCAATAAAACAAAAAGGCAAAATACTGAATGGGAGATGGTACTTGCAAATGATAAATCTGATAAGAGATTAACATCCAAAATACATAAAGAACTTATTACAATTCAACACCAAAAAACCCACACAAATAACCTGATTTAAAAATGGGCAGGGGACCTGAATACACATTTTTCCAGAGATATATAGATGGCCAACAGACACACGAAAAGGCACTCAACATCACTAATCATCAGGGAAATGCAAATCAAAACCACAGTGAAATATCACCTCACAGTTGTCAGAATGACTAGTATCTTAAAAAACAAGAAACAAAGTGTTAACAATGATGTACAAAAAAGGGAGCCCAACAGGTGGGAATGTGAACTGGTGCAGTCATGACGGAAAACAGTATGGAGGTTCCTCAAAAAGTCAAAAATAGAAATACCATATGATCCAGTAATTCCACTGCTGGGTATTTACCCAAAGAATACATAAATATTAGTTTGAAAAGATATATGCACATATGTTTATTGCAGCATTATTTATGATAGCCAAGATATGGAAGTGACCTAAGTATCTATAGATAAATGGGCAAAGAATATGTGATATGTATCTCTATCTATCTATATGTATATACACTCTATAGCTATGTAATAGAATATTACTTAGCCATAAAAAAGGATGAAATCTGCGGCACCTGGGTGGCTCAGTTGGTTGAGCACCCGGCTTTGGCTCAGGTCATGATCTCACAGTTTGTGAGTTCAAGCCCCACATCGGGCTTGCTTATGTCAGCACACAGCCCTCTTTGATCCTCTCCCTCTCTCTCTGCCCCTCCCCCACTTGAGCTCTCTCTCTCTCAAAAATAAATAAATATTAAAAATTTTTTAAAAAAGGATGAAATCTTGCCATTTGCAACAACACAGATAGACCTAGAGATGATTATGCTGGGTGAAATAAGTTAGAGAAAGACAAATACACCATATGACTTCACTTACACATCAGATCTAAAATACAACACATACACACACACACACACAGAAACAGTGTCACAAATACAGAGAACAAATTGGTGGTTGCTGGAGTAAGGGAGGCTGCTGGTTGGGGGAGATAGGCAAGAGAGGTGAAAGGGACTAAAAGGTACAAACTTCCAATTGTAAAATAAATTAAGTCACAGGGATGAAAAAAGTACAGGGAATATAGTCAAGATATTATAAATATTACGTCTATAATGTATATAATATACATTATATTATGTATATAACATATATATTGTATATACATGTAATATAGTCAGACTAACAACTTTGTATGGTGATAGTAACTAACTACACTTGTGGTAAGCACCACCTAATGTACACAATTGTGGAATCAACAGCTGCACACCTGAAACTAATATAACATTGTATATCAGCTATACTTCAAAAAAAGACTTTATTGTATCCAATCTCACTGCTATAAAGTCTCCTTATAGCCACATCCTCAAATTGCTGTATTTTATAACCTCTAAATCCTATTTAGCAATCATTATGTTTCAGAAGGTTCTCACTTTTGCGGGCCCCCAAAACGGGATGTTTTGTGGTGGATGTCATTCCATGTAATGACATCTGAGATTCCTAATACTCGAGACTCCCCCACCGTAAAAATCAGCTTTTGGTTAAAGGCCCTACGAAGCAGTCTCAAAACTTCGATTCCTTCCTCATTATTGGGCAGGTATGCTGTTCGTTGTATTCCAGAGTATGCCTTTCCTGGGTTTGGGTGCTTTTCCTGTATGAAGACAAGAAAATATCACCTGAAAACACTCCCATGTCTAAATTTTATTCTACAGATAGACATGCTCATTGTAGATAAGGAAAATCAAAAACAAACAAAATATTAAAGGTTTGTGCATATTCTCAATAATTCATATTTCTCCTCTCTCCCTACGTTCATGCTGGAAACACTATTCATCTTCTGATTTGCACCATTCTAACACATAATCACCACTCACTCTTTCTCTGCCTTAATAAACACAAAAGAGACCTAAGTTATAAGCAAACATTGCTACCTTTATCACTATTTAAAGCCCTTGCATATATAACCATGAAAATAATACCCTGGGAAATCCAGTAATTGGCAAGAGAACAGCCTCTTGCTCTGTAATTCTAACATACTGGAAAGAAACCCATGCACCTCAAGAAACACTTACTGTTTGAATGCCTCCTTTCATGTTATAATTAATCACAATGGAGCCACAGGATTCATAACCTGGAAGTGAGTCTCCTACGACAGTGACAGTCATGGTTCCCTCTGGCTGATTGCCTTTCTGGATACCATAGGAAGTCTGGCACACAGGACAGACCGGTTTATAGGACATGGCTTTGTTGATACAAGGGGAGCAGAATGCATGCTTGCACTTGGGTAGCACTTCTTTGTTACTAATCATGTCCATGCAGATGCTACATATGTCCTCTTCCTTGTCCATGTCTGACGCCCCAGAACCGGCAGAGTGCTGGAATGTGGGTGAAGCTGTTTTTGAATCATTACTGTCAATGTCCACGGATGTTTCATGGTCCTCATCCCATTTGTCTCCAGCTAATGGGGACATCCCCACTTTTTTAAAGATATACTGCTTTGCCTTTGCAAGGTGATCTGGCAATCCAATCAAAGTCATTGACTCTTGATTCAGTACAAAGTGTACATTTGGATGCTTTTTCCTAAAGCCATCAGCAAACTTGGTCCCATGTAAGTGCATTCTCTCTTTGCCCAAAGGTTTCAGTGAAAGCACTTCTCTCATCACCTGACATGACACATGTTGATAGACATCAATGAAACTTGCATAAGCATGGGCAGACAGATCTAATTCCTTGTCCTTAGGTTCAAATAGGATGCAGGTTTTCTCAGTGTTTCCTGAAACCTTACATTGAGTGTCATACTTTTTTTCTATCTTTGGTATCTCCTGGAGTATTTCAGCTTCTAAAAGCTTATACTGAAAAGTATCAACTTCAATTCCATTCATCATGCATCTGGGAGTTGATATTTTCACAGGTCCCATGACAAGACTTTTAGAGTCTTTCAGAGCAAAAAAACATCTGGCAGCTGAAATGTCATCTTGGGTCCCAAGGAGAGTTAATTCTCCTCCTTTCTCCTTTATAAGGAGCTTTGTAAACCGATGATTCAATTCCTGTTTGATTTTATTTGCCTGCTTACTGTCTGCGAAAGCAACACATTGTTGCTCCAGAAGTCCTGCAGTTTTCTGAAATTCACTGACAAAAAACTCCTGAGCTGCTCTGAGGTCACCTGGTTGATTCGAGGTGAAGTCTAAATAGACTATGTTCGAACTCTGCTGGATTATTATTTTTACACCAAATCTGTTCTGTATTGAGTCCATTTTATCAGGATAGATAAATTGGAAGTATTCAAAGAAAGGCAAGGGAATTTCAAAATGGCCACTTTTTTCTTCTGCCCTGTTTTTCGGTTCAGGGGAATAAGGGCAGCCGTTCTGGTGCTGATGGACTGGCTCCTTCTCTGTTGTCAAAGAGGAAGATTCATGTTTCTGCCCCCTTTCCCGGAGTTGCTTATTCAAGAAGTGATGTATTTTTTCAATATCTCCGAAGGTACCACACACCTTCTCAATTCCATTGTGCCCTTCCATCTTTTTGATGTTGGGGCAGATGGTGGTTATGTGTTCCCTCTGCTCTTTAGAGAAGAGGTCACAGTTCAGGTCAGCTGTGACACTAAGGAAGATCTGAAATTTTAAAAGGAACAAACAAAATCTCTCAGACATCAGCTCAATAGTCTCCTGTCAGGACAGTGTCTAGAGACCAGACAAATAGCCATTATGTCTTCCCTTAGCAGAGAGGGTGACTTCTTTCAAACCCTTTTTGCGGAGGGTGCGGTATGCTACAGCCCAGAGGTTCTCAGCTCTGTCTGCACATTAGAATCACCTGGGGAATGAAAACAAAGCAAAAGAAAAACAAACAAACAAACAAACAAGCAAACAAGCCAAGGACCAGGTCCATCTCCAGAGAGTCTGATGTAACTGTGGAGCCTGGGCACGAGGCGTATTTAACAAGTGACGTGGACGAGAATTCCGGATTCTAGAGCCTCCCACTCTCTCCGCTATTGGGGAATGGAGTGAAGGGAAGGTACTTCTGCTTTCGGGCCAGCAGCTGTGGTTCTCACAAGAGTCTGTGACCTTGGAAGGGAGTCATAAATCTGAAAAGGATGTTTTTTCCTATTCTTTTTTTTCCTATTCAGTTTTTTCACTTCTTCAATTCCCCTCCTTTTTAAAAACAGAAACAAAAACAAAAATTAAACACCTAACTGCATGCAGTATTGCTGGGCCCTCTAAATCCTGTCCTTTGAGAAGCTCTAACATAGGACAAAAAAACAGCAGTTAAGCTAAAAAGGACAGAGGCAAATTGAATGTAATCGAAAAGCCAGATTTCTATGATCTGCTCCCCTCAAGGTTTTTGCATGTGCTATTTCCTCCACATGTAACGTCCTTCCTCCAGATCTTCTTTCAAATGTTTCTCTGAATGCGGCCACTTCTTACACCTCCATCAGGACCACCCAGACTCCAAGCCACTGTCATCTTGCTCCTGGCCTGCTGCAAGCCCTCCTAACTGGGCTCTCACCTCCTGCTTCTGCTCTGGCCCCTTCTGAGGACACTCAGTCCTCCACACAGCAACCATTACATTACATTTAGAAATGTAAATCAGATCACCCTACTCCCCTGGTTCAAAATGATTGATCAGATGAATCCCCTAATATTGAAGTTAAAATCCAAAGTCCCTACCTTCATCCCCCCAAAAACCTGACTTCTGGCTACTTCTCCAAATTCCTTTCCTGTCACTCTCTTCCTTGCCCACTGCCTTTTAGTCACACCTGTCTCCCTCCCTGAAGCCTTGGGGTTGAGGATAGAAGCTCCTGTCTCAGTGCCTATGCACTTGTGCTTCCCTCTGCCTCAAACATTCTTACCTCACTTAGTTAGCTCCCTTACTTCATTCATGTCTCCACTCAGACACTATCTCATTTGAGAGGTTTTTTCCTGATATCTTATTTACAACAGTGGTCTCCAGATCCTGTGACAGTGCCTGGCACACAGCAGGCAGTTGATATTGATTGGTTGAATGACTGCATGGCTGGCTCCTTCTCATCACTCAAGTCTCAGGCCAAACGTCATCTCCTCAGAGAAACTGTCTCTGACTTCTGGTCAGAAGCAGCACCACTCCCTTCCCCTTCCTCACCCTGGCCCTGTCACCCTCTAAGGCAAAACCCTATTATATTTTCTTCATAGCACATATCACTGCCTGAAATTATTTTACTTATCTTGTTTACTTGCTTCTTGTCTTTCTATGTACCTCCCCACCCAGCAGGGACCTTGTCTCTTGTGCTCACTTCTATGCCCCAAGGCCTAAAAGAGTACCCGCCTCCAAGTCAGTCTTCAGCAAGTGGTGGTTGGATCAATAATGAAAGATATGGTGAATGGAGAAGAAGGTGCAGGAACATACCCACCTCCTTCTTTCAGTCCTCACCTTTTGGACACAGGAATCCACAGCATTAGGAATATGTTCTTTGTTTGGATGCCTCTCACCAGAAGCATCTTGTGACTGTGCCAGCGAAGATGTTCTGGGTCTTGCATTCTTGTCTGTCGGATTCTCAGTGGGCTCCAGAAAAACAGTCACAAGTTTGTTGTCAACCATAATTTGATGCTTTTCTTTCTTCAAGACTCTCTCTTTAGCTTCAATGGAAACATTTAACACACACATACCCATGGGAAAGGCTTCAAATAAACCTCTTATTCGCGCATCTGTACCCTGCCCCAGCAGCTTCCCAGGAAGGCTGCTCCCTGCATCCTGGAATGGTGGACTGATGACAGGGCATCTGTGCGGGAGCTATTCAAACTCTAACGGGGGCAGCTGTAGAAATGAAAGCTCATGATAATGGAATACAGGCTACTCTTTAAAAGTCGCGTTTCTGAAAATGTCTCCAACTTCCCATTTTAATGATATGGAATAATGTTCATTATATAAAGTTAAGTGAAAAGAGCAAGAATCAAAAATAGAATTCCTAAATGACAAGAGTTTACAGGTATCTAGGGGAGGGAAAGGTGTTCTTCCCAGAGCTAAGAAATTTGAGTCAGGATGAGGATACTGGAAAGCATCAACTTTAAAATGCAGTCTGATCAGGGGCCCCTGGGTGGTTTACTTGGTTAAGCATCTGACTCTTGGTTTTGGCTCATGTCATGATCTCACGGTTTCGTGAGTTTGAGCTCTACATCGGGATCTGTGCTGACAGCATGGAACCTGCTTGGGATTCTCTCTCTCCCCTTCCTCTGCCCCTCCCTCTGCCCCTCCCCTGCTCATGTTGTCTCTGTCTCTCTCATAAATTAACTGATTAAAAAAATGCAGTCAGATCAGATCACCAACCAACTGGGCACTACTGGGCTCTCGTCTCCCTGTTGGGTTGCATCTTTGGGCAGCAAGAGGCCCTCCCCCACCATTCCTCTCCCCACCAGACAGTGTGTAGCAAGCAAAACGGAGTCTCTTATGTCAAACAGGGGCCTGGGTCAAGCAATGACACAAGTAGTTAAAGGTACTGCAGGTAAGAGACATCGCTGGGCCCAGCATCAGCTGACACCCCAGAACTGATAACGAGCAGAAGCAGAGGAGGTCGGCAGGGGCCCAAGACCAATTAAATCCCTTTAAAAAGCAGGAGGGGATTTTTGTAGCAAACTGTCAGACTCTTCAGACATGACCTCTCTATGTCGGACCACTTAAAAAAGGCAGCTGCAGAGGAAGGTCCTGCCCCACTGATCTACGAAGAGAGCTGAGATCCTTCACCGCTTGAAAATAATAAGCAGTAAGTGCTGAGAGCTGACCCCAACGAGAGAGAGGCCTTATCTCAACTGCGCGCTCACAGACTGATGTCACCTTTGGTTCGTTAACTTCCTACACCCTTCTGTTACTTTGTTGTGTGGCTGGTCTTCTGTCCCGCTCCGTGTGCTGTGTAAGAAGTGAAGTTTAATCACATGGTGAAATGTCACTGAGTGTGGAATCCTGAACCTGCTTTATAATTGTGGTCAATTTTGCTATATATATGCCGAATAAAGCTGACCCTCTGTGGAAAGACACAATTCCTGTGTGCACCTTCACCCCGTGCTCACGATCCGGTGCTGTGCTTTCTCCCGCCCTCTGTCTCCTACGTCACCTTGACCTGGGTCTGCTTGGAATCCCTCAGGGCCGGGTCCCTTTGCACCCGCAGCGGCCCGATGCTCACCTTCCCTTTCCATGAACGTCACCTGGAAGGTGACCTGGTCCCTGGGGTCGAGGGGCTGGACGGTGCACTCCCCGCCGCCAGAGTTCTGGCTCTGGAAGTAGATTCCCAGCTTCAAGCGTGTTCGGGGGCTGGACTCGGACACCCGCACCAGCAGCGGGGACGGAGAACGGAGGGTCGAGGCCATGGCTCTCGGCGTCGTCGGGCTCCGGGGGTGCGTGTAGGCCGGGGCGCGAGTGCGCCGCTCCCCGCCGCCCTGGGCCGCAAAGTTTCAGTTTCGCTTTTCCGGAAATCCCTCCCCGTTTCTGCAGAGTCGTTCCCCCTCCTCTCTGGGCTGCCCTCCCTGCTGTGGCCCGCCCGCCGGGTGAGTAGGTCCAAGCCCCTCAGCCCCTGACCCGCCGCCGGCCTAGGGTCGGGGGGCGCTGCCGCTTCTCTCCTGCGGGCTCGGGCGGGGTGGGGGTGGGGGTTCCCAGGGCCCTGCGTCCCCTTGTGAGGATGGGGACGGCGCAGAGCTCTACGTCAAACTAAGTTTCTCCTGTGTTTATGATTCCTTTTATTAACTCTTCTTGTTGTTACTATTATTTGCGGCGAAAATGTAATTCACATTGTGAATTCGGGTAAAACGTACCTACATTTCTTTTAAAATTTGAATTTGTTTACCTGCATTATGACATGTCAGCAGTTATCTCCCTCCAACTCTATCTTTAGAGTGGCCCTTGGGACTTTTGTACCCTGAGGCCTCGATTTGGCTAACAGTACCGACCTGGGTAACGTCCTGCGTACCAGGGAATAAAGATAAGAGCAGAGGCCCTGACCTCAGGGGCTGGGAAAGGAAGGTGGACTTGTGAATAAAGAAGCAAAATCTTTTGAAGGCCTCCAAGAGTAAGTTGGAAGCAGAATCTTAATTAAGAGTGAGGGGTGGGGAGCATCTGAGGCACTAGGATCCCTGGGTCTGAAGCACAGAGGGAGGGGCACTTGGTCTTGGAGGAGGTGAGATGGGACAGAGGAAGTGTCTGGGTCAATGCCGACCAATAGAAATAGGATAGGAGGTATGTAGGTAATTTCAAGTTTTTTTAGTACCCATATTTTTAAAAGTATATGCTCATTGATCAGTTAACACCTGTGTCAATTGACCTAAGTACAAAGTTGTTCTTTACAGCCTTTATTACAATAGCAGAAGATTGGGAACTCCTTAACTATCCATAAATAGGGAGACCTAAAAGTTTAATAGCTTATAGTGCATCTATACAATAGAATGTAAAAAGCAGCAAAAAGAATGAAGAAACCCTTTATGTGGTAACATGGAAAGATCTCAAAGATACATGACATGAAAAAAGGCAAAATGCAGAAGAGTGTGTAAAAGATGCTACCTTGTGTGTAAAAATGCCTCTGAAAGGATCCATGACAAGCTAATAACATTGATTGCATCTGGGAAGGAAGCTTAGGGGTACAGGAGGGAGACTTTTCAATTTGTTGTAAATGTGAACCAGTAAACATTATACCTGCTCAAACAATAAAGTGTAAACTTGAATACATTTCAATCTTTATTTTCTTTAAGGTTATTTATTTATTTTGAGAGAGAGAGAGAGAGAGTGCACGCGCATGCACAGGAGGGAGAAAATTGCAAGCAGGCTCTGTGCTGACAGCACAGAGCTTGATGTGGGGCTTGAACTCACGAACTGTGAGATCATGACCTGAGCTGATACCATGAGTTGGATGCTTAAAGCTTAACTGACTGAGCCACCCAGGAGCCCCTACATTTCAATCTTTAAAAAGAATATATTGCCTCAAGGCAACAGGCTCTGAGGCCCTGAAATGAAATTTTGTCAGTGGGCAAGGAGAGTAGGGGCAAATGTGAAAGTAATTTAGGTGGTCAGGACCCAGTGATGGGTTGAATATGGCACAATGGAGAAGATTCTAGATTTCTGATTTGAGTGGGAAAATGGTATATCATTTACTGTACTGTGGAATCCAGGAGATAATGTGTGGATTTTGGAGGGGCTGGTGAGAACAGTAGGGGTTAGGGAGTAGGGAGGGAGAGATTATGGGTCTAGTTTTGCAGAGGCTGTGTGTGAGGGGACTATGGGACATCCAGGTGAAGTTGAAAATTGAGGATCAGGAGAAGCATAGCCTAGAGAGAGATAGGTATGGAAGTCATATTTGTGACTGGTGAGTTGGAGCCTTGAGAGTGGATGTGATCACCCTTGGAGAGTGGGTCGAATGAGCTGAGAAGCACCGGTCAGACAGATTTCTGGGGCATTCAATTAAAGAGTAGACCATGGAAGTGAATCCAGGCAAAAGGCCTGTAAAGGCAAGGTGAGAGGTAACAAAAGAACCCAGGGAAGTTGGCATAGGAGAAGCCAAGAAGGCAGAGTTTCAGGAAACAAAGAATGAAATGCTGTAGAGAACCGTCAAGTAAAGATTAAGACAAAAGATAGACTGCTGAGATTAACCATATGGAGGAGTGCTGGGGTGAGATGGAGAGCCAGACTACAGTGTGCCGAGCATGCAGATGGTTAAGAGGAGAGCCAACTCCTTCATACTACCCACGGAGAGAAAGAATAGGAACCATTGATGGAAAATCGGGAAGGCATTTGTTCTTACTGTTGTTTTTAAATTGGAAGAGACTGAATGGGGCAATATGTTCCTTGTTTCTAATTTCTTTGGGCTTAAGTGAACCCCACTCCCACTGCCAAGTCTATCCCTAGGTCTTCAAGGAAAATCCCTAGATCTGAAGGAAAAACAAGTACAACAGCATCTAAAGCAAAAGCCCACTGGAAGCCCATAGCCAAGCAGACACTGAAGCCATCCTTCTTTTGTGAAAACAGCAGTGCCCTCTAAAGGCAGAAATGTATCTTGTCGTTGCATTTTGGGATTCTATTGGACTTGCTGCTTTTCCTGATTCTTTTTTTTTTTTTTAATTTTTTTTTTCAACTTTTTTTTTTTTTTATTTATTTTTGGGACAGAGAGAGACAGAGCATGAACGGGAGAGGGGCAGAGAGAGAGGGAGACACAGAATCGGAAACAGGCTCCAGGCTCCGAGCCATCAGCCCAGAGCCTGACGCGGGGCTCGAACTCACAGACCGCGAGATCGTGACCTGGCTGAAGTCGGACGCTTAACCGACTGCGCCACCCAGGCGCCCCAACTTTTCCTGATTCTTAAGAATAATTAGTGCTCTGGGGGGGCGCCTGGGTGGCTCAGTTGGTTAAGCATCCAACTTCCACTCAGGTCATGCTCTCATGGTTTGTAAGTTTGAGCCCCACGTTGGGCTGTGTGCTGACAGCTCAGAGCCTGGAGCCTGCTTCGGATTCTGTGTCTTCCTCTCTCTCTCTGTCCCTCCCCTGGCTCATGCTCTCTCGCTCTCTCACTCTCATAAATAAATCAGTAAATCAATAAATCAATAAAAGAATGATAGTGCTGTGCTGCTGTCGATAGTGCAACAAAAGTTTTCTGCAACAGAGGCATTAGAAATCATTTCAGAGGCCTGAAGGCAACTATGTGGGCAACAAAGGTGAGCAACTGTATCTTCAAGCATTGCCATCATCATTCTCCTAAAACTTGCCAGTCTTCAATTCCTCCCTATTAGAGGGACAATTTTTAAGATACATTTTTTGAGAGTTTCTGATTTTTATCCAGAATATCCCCCCCCCTTTTTTTAAGTCTTATTTAGTTTGAGAGAGACCACAAGTGGGTGAGGGGCAGAGAGTGAGAGAATCCCAGGCAGGCTCCATCCTGCCAGCACGGAGCCCAGGCAGGGCTCAATCCCACGACTGTGAGATCATGACCTGAGCCAAAATCCAAGAGTCAGCCAGCTGCTCATCTGAATGAGTCACCCAGGCGCCCCTGACATTCCGCTTTGTACTTTGATCAAGGATATTTATCACAAACTTAGTAACACACACTCTTCACTGGCACAAGCACAATTTCTTCTTTCTTTAGATACCCTTCAGGCGTCTTCATGCACTCGTAAGTCCGGTTTTTCGTCATTTTTTTTTCTTTTGAATGCAGTTCTCAATCCTACCTCTTGGTTTCATCCTCCTCTCCTAGATATGTAAAAGCTTGCTCCATGTTTCAAGGCCTGGCTCTGCCCTTGCCTCTTCCCATAAAGGTTTCCCTGCTGTTGTCCACATAGCTCTTTTCTTTCTCTGAACTACGGGGAAGGTTTCAACCGGAACCTCTCTGTGAAGGATAGAAGGCGAACGAACAGCAACAACAGCAGCAAAAACAATGTGTGCTTCTTCACCAATGAAATTAAAAACTACTCAAGATCAGAAATCATATTTAGTCTTCCTATGGTGTATTCTTAGCAAATTCCCTGAGAAACTAGTCCGTGCTTATTTCATCGTTTCTATTCATTCCTAGAAGCAGGCAACCATATTTGGGAATGACAAGTTTATGCTTGGAAACACAAAACAGAGTATAAGCGGTTAAAGACCCCAGGGGCCTAGAGGATGGACTTTTCCAAGGTAGAAAGTGTAAGTATCTACACATGATGAACTTTGATCAGCACATGAATAGTTTTTCCTGTAACAGAATCCTGGGGTCTTTAGTTCTACTGGGCATTCTTCTTTGGTTTTAATAGCCCAATGAAAGTTTTTACCTTGCACCATGTGAGAGATGGGCAATCAAGAATGTGCTAATGTAAGCAACAGAGTCAACATGAGAATGGGCGTGGTTTGTTCGTTTGTTTGTTTGCTTTTCAAACAAACGGAGCTCAACGGGGCTTGAACTCCTGACTCTGAGATCAAGACCTGAGCTGAGATCAAGAGTCAGACACTTAACCCACTGAGCCACCCAGGTGCCCCAAGGATGGGTGATTTTTAAAAAAATGTCATCTCAGTATCGTTTTGATTCTATCTACTCATTCAGCAATTCTGCCTTTGCAGGATGAGTTGGGGAAGATAGGAGAGGACTGAAAATCAGAGAATAGAGAAAAGGCACCTCATGAGTTTAAACTGAAAATTCTATGTTCAGGCTTGTGTCCTGAAATAAACCATTGAAAGTAGGTCCTTACTGGTAGATGGGGAGGTGTAGCTGATGAGGTTCATGTGCCCATGTCTCCTGTTTTGTCTAGTGAAACCCCGCAAACCTTTGGAGATTGGAGGCCTCTCTGGGAGTTTGGGGTCATTTTGGTTTGTGACCTTTGGACCTTTTCAAGTGTTAATCTCCAACCCTTCATCTCACCCTGAATTAGAAGTTCATTGGCCTTCAGGGAAGTAGGGTAGGGTCAGTGTTTGCTGGGACATTTAGTATTTCAAGTATGTCAGGTACACAGATTAAACAAACACGTGTTCCCCTTCCCCCTCAAACTTAGTGCTTTTTGTGGGGTTTTTGTTGCTATGTATTTATTAGGCTGTAATTGTTATAAGTAATTCTGTAGTCGTTCATTTGCAATTTTTTAAAAACCATTTTATTTATCACAGGGTCCTGGAGCAGTGGCTTACAGTGAGAAATCAGGTAGGATCACCTCACTCTTGTTTCAGCGGATCTCTGCTTAGGCCTTTCCTCCTTGGAGAAAGGGGAATCTAGAAGCAGAATGTGTCCTCCCTCCCCAGGTGCTCAGGTGTGAGAGGACATCATGGTGACCCAGCACATTCCTCAGAAGGGAGACTGCTTCAGGGGCAGTGTGACACCAGCAGGCGTATTCTCTTAGTGCTCCCATTGATCTTTTGCTTTGCCCACCAGATGTGAGACTCTACTGACCACAGCCCCAGAGCTGATATTGGCCAGAAGTGACCCACTGATTGTCCTTGTGCTTAGCAAGTTTTATGAGCCGAATGGAACCTGCCTAATCACAGGAGTGGCCCATGTGAGATTTTTGAACAAAGCACAGGCCAACTTGATTTGACTATTCATATGCTGCCACCAGAGACTGAGGCCACCAGAGATCTTTCTAGGTGGCTCAGATTAAAAATGGGAGTTGAAGTAAAATGTAATTACTTACTATTTTATCTGTTTTGTGACACACATTTTTTCACATCTCTGAAATAGGGTTACTCCCTAACGGTCAGTAGAGTGCCTTGGCTTAACTGGCATCGTTGTTTCCTCTCTCAGTGGCATGTGATAATGATGGCTTAGGCTTCATGAAATACAGTGTCACAGGTTGGTTTCTCCAGGAAGCAGAAACTGAGATGGAGTTAGGGGTACACAAGGTTTATTGTGAAAGGAAAAGAAAAGAAACCAGACTGGGTGGTGGAGACTATAATGAAAACCTGGCAGAGCTCTGCCAGCCTGAAAGTACCCATTACAGAAGCCCTATGTTGAACGTGAATGACCGGGCTCAGCCGTTGATGGGTGCCACCCTGAGGATACTGTGACCTTGGCTGGAAAGCTGACATGGACCCTGAGGGACGACTAACAACTGGAAGCTGTTACCTTACCCTATTCCTCCCTTCATAACTGCATTGAAGTTTGGGGGAGGGGGGTCCGAGCAGCACATCTTATCTGCCACATACAATAAAAATACTTCTTAGGTTTAATTCCACCAGAATTGTGCCATGAAAGTAGAGTATGATGAAGAATCATTTACTGTAGCACTATCAGTGCTCCACACACTTGCTGGACCATGCCCCCACAGAAGCATCCTCAACCGGTGACTGATGGAAGTTGAATAAATATCAGGTTTTACCCCTCTGGTGGTAGAACTGAGACACATGATCTGCACTGCCCCCTAGTGAAGTGAAACTTCATTTGCTTTGTAACACACCCTGTATTCATTTCCTTCCTTGCAGGTCTTACTTCCTTTTCACTCCACCCTCCTCATCCTCACCCACCCCTGGTGTTTTCTAGGGTCACCTCCCGAATAAACTTACACTCAAATCCTTATTTCAGAGCCTGCTTTAAAAGAACCCAAACTGAGACACTGACAAAAGCAAACAAGTTAGGAATAAAGCCTCCATATATATTTGACTCATAATTAGGTCCTTTTCCATACATAGGCCTTAAGCATGGGTTCCCAGAATCACCGTATTTACATAGATTTTAGGAATTCGGGAGTCCCCATACACATAGTTTTCTCACCACCATCACTGTAACCTACCATTTACTGAGTACTTACTGTGTGCCAGACACAAAACTAAGCACTTTATAGGTGACCTCTCATGAACAACTCTTGTATATACGTGGTCTAGTTACATGTCTGGTTGAAAAAGAGAACCAGGAAGGGGGCGAGAGGAAGTTCATCTCTTTTGCACGTGGGAAGCTCAGTGTCCTGGTGTGAAATGGAATTACATCCTTTGCAAAGGAACCCTTGCTCATTTATTTTTTATTCTCTCTCCTTTTCCAGAGACTGCCACTCTTGAAGAAGGCTATGGTTGGCAAATTCCCATTGATCACAATGTCTTCACAATTTTAAAAAATAATGAGAGTCAGCTGTGTGAAGTCCTTCAGAATAAATTTGACTGTATCTGTACCCTCATCTCTCCATCCCCAGAAGGTAACAGTGAGTCTCTGCAAGTCTTCAGAGAAATGCTCATTCCTGGGTTGGAGTTATCTGTTTGGAGGGATGACCTCACCAGACACACTGTTGATGCTGTGGTGAACGCAGCCAATGAAGAACTTATTCACGCAGGAGGCCTGGCCCAGGCCCTGGTGAATGCTGGAGGCCCTGAAATCCAAGAGGAGAGCCGAAGGTTTATTTCCAGATTTGGTAAAATACCAACTGGTAACATAGTTATCACAAGAGCAGGGAGACTTCCCTGCAAGTTAATTATCCATGCTGTCGGGCCCCGGTGGGTGGCAAGAGATCGTCAGAGATGTGTCTGTAAGCTGCAGAAGGCCATTAGAAATATTCTGAATTATGTCACCCTTACCGAGTCAGACGTTGAGACAGTAGCGATTCCAGCCCTGAGCTCTGGGATTTTCCAGTTCCCTCTGGACTTGTGTACACAGACCATTGTGGAAACTATCAGTTTTTATTTCCAAAGGAAGCAACTGGCTGGTAATTTGAAAGAAATTCACCTGGTAAGCAATGAGTACCCTACTGTTGTTGCCTTTAAAAATGCTTCAGAAGTAATCCTAGGGGTGAACAAGCCAGGAGCCCGGGTGAACCAAGAAGCCACCCCACCTGTCAACACGATTATTGTAAACAATTTGACTCTCCAGATTGTCCAGGGCTACATTGAACAGCAGGAGGTGAGTCTTTGTTTCTGATCTCTTGCACTGCCAAAGGAGATCCCTGGTTACCTACCAAGTATTTTTTTTTTAATGTTTGTTTACTTATTTTGAGAAAGAGACAGGCAGGTATGGGGAGCACAAATGGGAGAGGGGCAGAGAAAGTGAGAGAGAGAGAATCCTGAGCAGCCTCTGCACTGTCAGTGTGGAGCCTGACTCGGGCTCAAATTCATGGGCTATGAGTTCATGACCTAAGTCCAAATCAAGAGTTGGACACTTAACCAAACGAACCACTCAGGTATTTTTCTTAATACATACTATTTCAGATGCTGTTTAGAAAGCGTCTTGTTAAGGCTAAGAGTATGAACTTCAGAGACAGTCCCTCTGGATTTGAATGCCAGCTGTGCCATTTGCTAACTGGGTGATCCGAATCGAGTTCATTTGTCTTCGGTCCTGGGTCTCCCCACCTGTAAAATGAGAATAATCATAGCACTTATATCTTAGAGCATGAATCAATACACATAAAATGTTTAGAATAGAGCTTGGCACATGATAACTATTTATGATTATTATTGTCATTATTCTTAGGTAGCATGAGGAAATAGAGCAATCTTTGATTCCAAGGAACTTGAAATCTATTATACTTTTTAAAAATGTTTATTTATTTATTTTGAGGAGGAGAGAGTGTGAGTGGGGAAGGGGCAGAGAGAGAGGGAGAGAGAGAATCATAAGCAGGCTCCACACTTAGCACAGAGCCTGATGTGGGGGTCAATCTCACGACCGTGAGATCAGGACCTGAACGCATATCGAGAGTCAGATGCTTAACAGACTGAGTCGCCCAGGCGCCCCTATTATCCTCTTTTTATGTAAGAAAAAAATTCTCTATTTGAAAAATCCCATTGGGGAAACAAACCATCTGAACATTTCTGAAGCAACCTATCATTATTAAACAAAAAAGTCTCAATACAAAATAAATTCGCAGTATTTAAGAGTATGTAAATTTGTGACAAGAATGTAGTAGACCAAGAAAGATTACTTCAGGAGACATGGGTTTTGAATTTGATCTCAAGTTATGATGGGTATAAACTGATGAGAGTGGCAGCCTGGCTGCTTAGAAGGACTTGATCAGAGAGACGCAGAAGTGGTGACAGACTGAAAATAATGGACGAGACAAGTCAGGACTGGTCAGGACCAGTCAGGAGATCTGGTGAAGCTGTAAGTTGTATACTTAGTATACTGCTATGTGTCAGGGGTTGTGGAGAATACAGAGGGTAACTTAGCATTTAGCCAGGGCTCATTGGGCACAAAAGTGAGGGCCCTGGCAAGGAGGAGAGAGAATCAGGGTAACATGAACCTGGATATTTCTGGGTTAGTGAAGCTCCCCTGTTGGGCAGAGCACCTTAAGGATGGGGATCATGACTTGTTCATCTCTGTGGCCCCAGGGCCCAGTCTGGGCATGCATGCATCTAGGTGTTCAGCAAATTATTGATGAAAAAGTTAAGGGGCAGCAGGGAAGAGGAAGAGAAAGAATATAAGGCTATATTCTTTTTATTTCTGACCAGTGATGTCACACTTAAGTTTCTCCTATGGCCACAATCAAATAGACTTAATCATAAGTGAGAAAATACCCCAAATCGCCAGCAAGACAATTAGAGAAGAAGACTGAGGGGACCCACCCCACAAGATGAAACATTTATTCAATAAGTCATTAATATGCCACTTAAAAAAATTTTTTAAGTTTATTTATTTTGAGAGAGACGGAGACAGTGTGAGCAGGGGAGGGGCAGAGAGTGCGAGGGGGAGAGAGAGAGAGAGAGAAAGAAACCCAAGCAGGCTCCGATTATCATGCAGAGCCCAACGCAGGGCTTGAACTCACGAAACAGTGAGATCATGACCTGAACCGGAACTGAGAGTCACATGCCTAACCGACTGAGCCACCCAGGTGCCCCATTAATATGCCACTTTAAAATTAAAGTGGAGGGGCGCCTGGGTGGCTCAGTCGGTTAAGCATTTGACTTCAGCTCAGGTCATGATCTCACGGTTCATGAGTTCAAGCCCTGTGTCAGGCTCTGTGCTGACAGCTGGGAGCCTGGAGCCTGCTTCGGATTCTGTGTCTCCCTCGCTCTCTGTCTCTCTCTCTTTCACAAATAAATAAACATTAAAAAAAACTTTTTTAAAATTAAAGTGGAGATATCCTAGTTGAATAACTTACCCCTTTCAGTTTACTTTTATTTTTATAAAAGTAAAATTTTATTCTATTTACTTACTGCCAGCACCATTAAGGACCTTAAAATTTTATTCTATTTACTTATTGCCACCACCATTAAGAACCATAAAATTAAAAAAAAAATTTTTTTTAATGTTTTATTTATTTTTTGAGAGAGAGAGAGACAGAGTGTGAGTTGGGGAGGGGCAGAGAGAGAGAGAAGGAGACACAGAATCTGAAGCAGGCTCTAGGTTCTGAGCTGTCAGCACAGAGCCTGACTTGGGGATCAAACCCACAAGCTGTGAGATCATGACCTGAGCTGAAGTCAGACGCTTAACTGACTGAGCCACCGAAGCGCCCCAAGAACTATAAAATTTTTAAAGGGTGCCAGTGCCCCCAGATTGGAAATTCCGATCGCACTTTCAAAACGAAGCATTCATTAACATCCATGAAAAGTACCTGGGTTGCCCGCAAAGAGGGCCAAAGCCATCAGGATGATTTAGGAGGATTTGAGCATGAGGGGAAATAAGGCCACCACCCCCTGTCACACAGCTCTCAGGGATGCCTAGGAGGTGATTTTACTGAAAATACAGCCCATGTGTATGTGCAGCTCATTGCTGAAAGGACAGACGAAGAACAGGTAAGAGCAGTTGCCTGTAGGACAGGTGGGTGAGTGAGGCATCCAGGGAACCCAGCACGAGGGAGGCCTATTTCCACTGAAGACTTTTTTCAACTCATTTGTACTTTCTTTAACCATGTACTGCTTACCTTAAAAATAAAAACATCAGGGGGCGTCTGGGTGGCTCAGTCAGTTAAGTGGCCAATTTGGGTTTAAATTATGATGTCACAGGTTTGTGAGTTCCAGCTTTGCTGCTAGCCTGGAGCCTGCTTCAGATTCTGTGTCTCCCTCTCTCTCTCTCTGCCCCTCCCCCACTCACACTCTGTCTCTCTCAAAAATAAATAAACATTAAAAAAATTTTAAAAATATAAATAAAAACATCAGGAGGTAGAAATTTGCTGAGAAATTTTATTTCTACTCTCTGTAAAACAAAACACAATTCACACAAAAATAGTAAAATGGGGCAGGGAATGAAACCATTTCTTGATAAAGGTTAAAGCAAATCACAGGAGATGCTTAGAATCTTGGAATATAGGGTGTATAAGGCAGCAAGGAGTTGACAGATGTTTGCAATAAAAAATTGTATCATTTATACATTTTACCTAATTTCTGAATCGGACAAATGGACTCATGGCAATCAAATGGTCATTCTTTGGACTTAAGAGTTTCTATCCACTGTCAAATGATATTTTGTGAATTTAGGGTCTTCAACAGTATTTTTAAAAGCTCCTCAGCAAAATAAAATTTAAGAAAGAGTAATTTAACAAAGATTCCTATCCATTTTTTTTTTCTTTTCAGACAGATGTAATTGTTAATTCTGTAAATCCACTGTATGGTCTTAAGTTCGGACCCGTGTCGACATCAATTCTACAACAAGCAGGAGAAGAAATAGAATTGGAATTTAACCAAAAAATTACTGAGATACCTCAAGAGTCTCAGTTGGTACTGATCACAAAAGGATTTAAATTGTCCTGTCAATATGTATACCATGTGTTATGGCATTTAAGATACCCCAAACTGACAACAGTAAGTGCAAAATAAGTTTGTCTTTACATAGTTCCATAGTCTGTGTAGTCTTTCTGGATTTCCATCATGTCATTACGTTTATTAAACATTGTTAAGTGGGATAGTCCTCATTTTCTACCACCCTGAAATATGGAAAAGGTGTTGTCACAAGTTATCTTAAGAAGTTTAAGGGATGCCTGGGTGGCTCAGTTGGTTAAGCGTCCGACTTTGGCCCAGGTCATGATCTCACGGTTCATGGGTTCGGGCCCCACCTTGGGCTCTGTGCTGACAGCTCAAAGCCTGGAGCCTGCTTTGGATTCTGTGTCTCCTTCTCTCTCTGCCCCTCCCCTGCTCATGCTCTGTCTCTCTGTCTCTCTCAAAAATAAATAAACATTAAAAAAATTAAAAGAAAAGTTTAATTTAAAATATTACATAACCCGTGTCTAGATTGTAAGTGAGCAAAGAGACATGGAAAGATCAGGGCTCCCTCAGTCTACACACCCACTCACCTCACCACACCATGACCCTGTCAGCCTTTTCGTAAGAGGGCCTGGAATTCAGCCTCTCCATATTTCCCTCCATCTGTTAAATGCCAGAAGGATCTGGGATTTCCCTTCCAGCATTATTCCAGGTAAATCTATTACCTAAGGTATCTTCCCACCTATGCCTGTGGTAGAGAGAGATTGGCTTTCTGGCCAGCTCTTCACCTGAGGCACATACAATGTACACATTAAAGAGTAGGGGGATGGGGTGCCTGGGTGGCTCAATTGGTTGAGCATCCAACTCTTTTTTTTTTTTAATTAAAAAAAATTTTTTTTAACATTTATTCATTTTTGAGAGGCAGAGGGAGACAGAGTATGAGCAGGGAATGGACAGAGAGAGAGGGAGACACAGAATCCAAAGCAGGCTCTAGGCTCTGAGCTGTCAGCACAGAGCTCAGTGCAGGGCTGGACTCACGAACTGCGAGATCATGATCTGAGCCCAAGTCCGATGCTCAACCGGCTGAGCCACCCAGGCACCCCAGAGCATCCAACTCTTGATTTCAGCCCAGGTCATGATCTCATGGTTTGTAGGTTTGAACCCCACATTGGGCTCTGTGCTGATAGTGTGGAACCTACTTGGTATTCTTTCTCTCCATCTCTCTCTCTGCCCCTCCCCTGCTCTCTAAATAAATAAATAAATAAATAAAATTTAAAGAGTAGGGGGTACCCCCTCAGATGTGGAGAAAGGCAAACAGTCCCCTTCTCTGACTTTATTTTGTCACCATTTCTGGTCCTTTGAGTAAGAGCCCTCTAAACCCAAACTGGTCCTCCAGTCACTCTCTACCCCTCAGTTTTCTGAGGCTCTTCCACAGACAACCTTCCTGTACTCGTATTCAGTCTGGATGTTGAAATGTTGATGGAAAGTTTAAATGTGCCAAATATATTAGCACTTCTTGAGGAGAAATTACATAGGACATTAGGACATATCTTAAAGACCCTGGATAAAGCTGCTTGCTTATTTTACCCTCTGTCTCCTTTATTAAACTTCCAAGAGCTCTTTGTTTTGACCTGGAAGTGGCAGGTAAGTGGGGATAAACTGATGTTTGGGTCTCTGACCTGACCTGGGGAGATGGGCAAGGCTACATTAACTGGGAGAAATCACAGTGCCCAAATGTCCTGAAGAGGATAAAACAGGCCCTCAATTATTTCTCATCATCTAACCTCTCATCATCTCATCATCATCTAACCTTATGGCTGCAATGGGTTTCCCCATGGAGTGGGGGCCTTTCCTGCTCTCTGAGGAGGCATGGACATGATCCTGAGGGAGAGTGGGAGGTTGGCATTATAAAATATGGGGGAATCAAGGGGTAAGTGAAATTTTATTTTGACTCAAAGGCTGATCTGTTTTTCCTACAGACACTGGGAATGGCAGTGAATGAATGTTTGCAGAAATGCCTTGAATTAAATATCACTTCCATTTCCTTTCCTGCCCTTGGGACTGGAAGCATTGGTATATGGATGAATATAGCAGCTAAGATTATGTTTAATGAAGTTTTAAAGTTTGCCAAATGCCATTTGAAAAAACAATTAACCGTAAAGTTTGTGATCTTTCCAGAAGAACTGGAGGTCTATAATGTAAGTTAATATCTTAGAAACGTCTTGTAGTTCGTTCATTCATTCATTCATTCACTCAGTAACATCTGTTTAGTATCTCCTGTGAAGACATGAGCTAAGCACCTGTACAACACAGTGATATTCTAACTTGGTGAATTTAATTTTTGTAAATTGCCCATCTCTGACCTAGTAAAGAATGTCATTATAGAAGCCATCTTTTCACTGCTACCTAACTTCCCTCTTTTCCTTTGTTGACATTTATTCTTCCCTCTGCTCCTCAAAGGTAAGCAAGTTTCTAGTTTTAGTATGAGGTCCTCTGCTCCTCTCTCTTCTCTCTCCCTACAAGAACACAAGTATTCTTACAACTTCTACCATGACTTCTGCAAAGTCCTGTCTTCTGAGTCACCTTCAGACCTGTACACCTAACCCTCTCTCATTTCCATTTGGTTATCTGATTGTCATCTTAAATCCAACATATTTAAAACAAATTCTTTATCTTCTCTCCAATCAACTTCTTTGGGCAAGTTAATTTGCTTTTCTGTGCCTCAATTTCCTTATCTTTAAAGTGGGATAATAGGGGCAGCTGGCTGGCTTAGTTGGTAGAGCATGTGACTCTTGATCTTGGGGTCATGAGTTCGAGTCTGTAGAACTGGGCGTAGAGCTTATTTGAAAAAAAAAAAAGTAAAATAAAGTGGGAATAATAACTACCCTCGTAGGGAGCTGTTGTGAGCATTAAATGAGCGTATACACATAAGACACTTAGAACGGTACTTGGCATACAGATAAGCCCTCCATGAAGGTCCGCTGTTGTTGTATCAGCTGTAAGGAGCTGTGACACACTGAATGCTGAACTGTATACTAAATTAAATGACTCGTTTGCTATCTTTTTTCCCCAATTAGATTATAAATTCTTTCACGGCACAGATATATTTGGCAGCTTTTGCCATGTCCTTGGTACTGTCCCCAAATTCAATCTGTTGTTTCTTAAGTTCTATGTAGATGACCTCAGAGGGAAGTTGGTTGTGTTCTGATGCAAAAGGGAGGGATGTGTGTGTAGGAGAGTGTGTCCATGTGTCTGAGTGCAGAGATCTGTGTGTCCAGCTTCCTTTGTTTTCACTTCAGCTCAGCTTTTTGTTTTAGAGTGGACAGATTAAGCTGAGTTTCTAACCTGTGAAAAGTTCCCTGATATAGTCAGCATAATTAGTATATAGTGCTGTGCTGTTCTGCCTTTAAAGTACCGTCTCTGTGCTTTATTTTTGCTTAGCTGGCACTTTGAGAAGACACTGTCAGGATGTTAAGGAAGAATAAAAAAGGAAGTGAAATAAGATACAGAAACTTAAAATAGGTTTTCAAGACATGTTTTTGATTCTGCCAATAGCAACATCCAAGTGCTAGTGCAACTTCCCAGGCGTGTGTCTGGGTTTTGGGTAGAAAGGGCCTTGCTCAGCTCTGGCAGGGAGAGTGGCTCCGAACACTAGTCCTCTGACTGCTCACTCTTCCACCTCCCAGCCTGTCTCCATGTGGGTGGTTGCCATTTTATCTCTCCCTACAAGAAAACGAACTTATTCTTATTCTAGCTTGCTCTTTCCTGGAACAAATGTAAATGTTCTTATTTCTTTTGCTGCCTGACTAGACACAGGGAGGTTTGTAGCATTTGCTGATATTCGTTGCCGACTTCAGGCTCTGAATGTGAGATCACTGAAGGTGGAGTTGAGAAGAAATGTTCAGTGAGCTCTTGTGAGCCAATGTCAGCCAGCTCTAGTATACCACTGTGTCTCATCCACAGCTGACCTGCAAGGTGACGGAGAGTTACCTAGCCAAGTAGCCTGCCTTCCAGACAAAATGAATCATCCTGTCTTTTAAATGAAATTCCCCCTAAAAGCAGAGCACTATCAGTGGGCCCAGATAAATGCCCCAACCATATCCCTGAATTGCTCATTAAGTATCATAGCCCTACAAGGGGAATTAACTGCAGCTAGAAAAGAAGGTTCATTCTCTTCAATACACAAACAAGAAGGTGCATGGCGGTTCAAATGAAGTAGAGAGGTCAACCACAATTTGAGGGCTCTCCTAAGGATTAATAATAGAAATAGCTGCCATGTATTGCATCAGTCAGGTATTATGCTAAGGAGAAGCTGTCTCATTTTATCCTCTCTTCAATCCTGTGATGAAGCCACGATTGTCACCCCCATTTTACAAACGGGAAAACATACAAAGAGGTTAATAGGCACACAGCTAGGCAAGTGGCAAACCAAGAATTCATCCTGGGTCTGTCTCACCTCAAAGCCTGTATGTTCTTAACCACTAAACGGGCACCTGGGTGGCTCAGTTGGTTAAGCAACCAACTTCCACTCAGGTCATCATCTCGCGGTTTGTGAGTTCGAGCCCTGCATCGGGCTGTGTGCTGACAGCTCAGAGCCTGGAGTCTACTTCAGATTCTGTGTCTCCCTCTCTCTCTGCCCCTCCCCTGATTGCACTCTGTCTTTTTCTCTCAGGAAATGAATAAACATTTAAAAAGTTAAAAAAAAAAACCAAAATAACGTGAGAGATGATACATCTTTCAGTTTTGTGACTCGTGAGGAATATCTTACACAGTAATTTATATTATACCCTGAACATTGATCATTCCTTCAGGTTTTCATCAATATTATAACCATGTTGGAATATGACTTGTGTATACACATATGTATAAACCTCTAGCCTTCTGATAAGCACCTGTTTTATTCCTAAGTAAGCCTTTCAATGAGGGGTATGTTTTCAGAAAGAGCAGAGAGCAACTTACACAGTTTCTTATAGGAGGCATTACTTTGGCAAGGTCCCTGCATTCCAGAGAATGGATTTGTCAGACATTTAGAGTTGACCTGACTCAAGAAGATCAACCAATACCAAACTTCCAATAAAGTGAGACTTACATTCACACACTTAAGAAATTTCCAATTCATGAATGACAGTGAGTAAATGACTCCCAAGCTGACTGAAATACTCGTATCTACCAGTATTTCATGATGATAAGGTTTACTGGATGGAACAGAGTATCTATAAAAGTCAATGGATCATCGTTCCTTTGGCTATTTAACAAATATTTATAGCATATCTACTTTGCGCCAGACACAATGTCTCAGAGTAAGGAATACCTTCTCTAGGGACATGCTGCTGACATCCTTCACGTTAGGTGCTATGGACAGTTGCTGCAGCCCTGAATCTGCCAGATACCTGCTGTCTGGGTCCACTTTTCCAAACCACTTGCAGACCATCTGCTTGCTATTCATACTTTCTATGTTATTGACATTGACTTAGTAACAATTTTCTTTCACATTTAGTTCAAAAGCCTTGCCTAGTTGTTTCTAACCCTGTAAAACATCCTTACTTTTTTTTTTAACTTTAGAGAGAGAGAGAGCAGGGGAGAGGGGCAAAGAGAGAAAGGGAGAGAAACTCAAGCAGGCTCCATGCTTAGTGCAGTTAGACGTGGGGCTTGATCCCAAGATCCTGGGATCATGACCTGAGCTGATATCGAGAGTCAGACGCTCAACCAACTGAGCCACCCAGGTGCCCCACATCCTGGTATTGAAAATGACTTCTAGAGAGAGATGTTTTCTATTCATTTTACATATGACAGATGTTATATTTATCAGCAGATAATGCTATCCCATTTGTTTTATTTCCAAGTCCTTGGACAGGGATGCAAAAGAAATACCCTGTCATGACCTCTCCAGGTACTAAATGTGGTACGACTGAGGGCTTTTTGCTCTGGATATAGCAGCTGCAAATACAATTGATGAAGAAAATTGTCCTACAGATTAAGAAACTTCATTGTTAAAGTTCAGGTGCAAAGCCAAATCTAGTCTTTACCTCATTATTTACCATCTTTCCAATGAAGTAATTACTGCCAATTGAATCAACTTTAGATAAGGAAGACACTGGGTAGTGGCTCCAAACCCTTGCAGAAATTAGTTTTTAAAAAAGACACTCTGTTAAAGGATCTGTGTGGCAACACACACAATTTTTTGTCTATAGAATTATGTAATAATAATTACAACAATAGCTAACATACATTGAACGCTTACTGTGTGCCAGGTAGAGTTTTAAGCACTTTACAAGAATTGATCATCTATTCAGTCTACAGACAACGTGTGTGCATATACCTTTTTTAAATGAATTTATGTTTTGTTAATTATAAGAACATTTACCTATATTTCTCTTCTTGAGTGACACATCCACAGCTTTAGTTCAGTGTCTAACATGCAAGAAGCAGAGCATGAATGTTTGTGGAATGAATGATTATATTTTGCCTTGGAATACACATTCTTTTTTTTTTTTTATATACCAGATTTTGGTTTTTTTTTTTCCAGTTTTTCTATTCTTGTTTCCCCAAGATATTCTAATAGATTGTGGTACTGCATAATTTGGGGCTGGAATTGCTATTCTCTAGCACTTACCAAAAGGCTGCTTTAGATTTGTGGCAGTGGGAATGGGGATTGACAGAGTGGATGAGGTCAGGTGTGGTATGTGCAGGTAGACGGAGGGATTTTGATGACAATGGCTGAAAGCCCCACTTATGACTCTCCTGTTTTTCTTCTTACAGGCTTTCAGTGCTGAAATGGCAAAGAGTAAGTCCAGGCTACGGGGTTTCAATAATTACAGTGGTGAGTACAAAATTTACAGCCTTAGAAGTAGACTCTACCCACCAGAAATTCATTCTCTTCTTTATCATCTGAACTAATGGAAGGGAGAAGAAGAAATAAGCCAAATATATTTCGCTATGCTCCTGCTTGGACACCAACCTGCTTTATATCTGATCATGATTCTATTTTTGCTCAGGCCAGTTTCATGATAGGAATAGAGAGAAGCTAAGCCACAGTGGGTAATCCACAGTGTGGGTAGTCCATTAATAGATAGCTGTCTATACTTTTTCCCTAAGAAAAAGTTCTGCCCTTCATAAGATGACGAAGCCAATTACTCTTTCTGCTCTGAATGGGGTTACATCTAAATGGAGATACTCATTAGTCATTCTAGAAAACACATCTAGGTAATACCAAATAGTAATAAATGGATTAAGCTGATGCTACCCAAACTTGGGTAATCACTGGGATCATAACAGAAACTTTAAACAAATAAACAGACAAACAAACAAAAATATGTATAGGCCCCAACTGTGTAGATTCTGATTCAGGAGCTCTGGGTCTGGGCCAAGCATGTATATTTTTCAATGGCCCCCTAGTCAATTTTGCTGCTGAACTAGGTTTGGGGATCACAGGACTAAACTAATCCTGGTTGGTGTTAGAGAAAGATTAACTTTGTCTCATAACTCCTTTTCTTTAGTGGAGTTTGAGTTGATGGAGTTAGAATTGCCTCCTGACAGCTAGGATGTATACTTCGGAAATAGTACACATCTACAGTATTCTAGAAATAGTATTTATCTACAGTATTCTATAAATCTTAAAAACACTAGACATTCAACCAGCAATAGAAACTCTCAGGCTATTTCCCAGTAGGGTCACAATGGTTTGCTTACACCCTTTAACAGAAGAGTTTGCTTATGGATATGCTGTGGTCCAGCAGTGCTGGAGAGCTGTGGTCTGTGGCTGTGCCTCTTAGGAACCTGCTTATTTATCTGTAAAACGATAATGACAGACTTTTGTGAGGATAATTGGAGATCATGTATGAAAAATGTTCTGTAAATGCAAAGCATTAAATAAAGGCCATGGAATAATGAGCAAGAGGATGGACAAACAACCCAGGTGGCCCAGAGGAGGGAGAGATTCCTTCTGACCGGAAGGGATCAAGAATGACTTCTTGGACAGGTGGATCTAAGTTAGGCTTTGAGGATGGCAGATTTTCAATGGCAAGAGCTGGTGGGGTTGGGCACCCGAGGTGAAGAAAACCCACAGAAGCAAATAAATGCAGTGCATATATGGGGAACTTCACTGAATCTAAGAAAGGTAGCTAGGAGTCTTAGATGAAGATAATATGGAAAAGGAACATACAAATGTCTCTATGTTGTTAGCCTGAATAGTAGGGCCAGAGGTTACCCGTTATTTCAGTAATTTTTGAGGGCAACTATAAAAGAATTATGATAGCACAGGACAATAATTGACATTTAAAATGGGTTAATGGTGATGATCTCAGGTTAACAAGGAAAAGTTGAACAAGAAAGGCAGGGAAATGTGTTTTCATTAGAAATATTTAAGTAATTAAATAAATAATTTAGCTAATAAATAACTAATGTGTTTTGATGCTAGAAGAGTATCCCTTAGTGATCTGAACCAGTAGTTACCCAGAAGAACAATTCTTTTTTTTCTGGTAGTGATGAATAAATGAAATATCACCATGTATTGCTTCTATTTTCTCCTAAAAAGTAATATAAGCTCCCAGCAGAACAAGGGTTAAAAACAAACAGACAAGCTCTTATGCCTCCAATTTAAGAACTCTTGTTACTTCTGTAGTCTAAAACATTGGATTTTATTTTTATTCAAAGGAAGCCACCCTCCCTCTCTTACTTCTAGGTCTATCTTGGTACTATTTCATAGTTCCTGGTACCACCCAACTGTTATGTAAGGGTAAAAGAAGCTAATTACCGCTACTAACCTGGGATCACTCCTGGGGAGGCAGACTGCCCACACCTACTAGCTCCATGACCACCACTTACTAGTCCTATAACCATGGGCAAGTTACTTAATAACTCTGAATAAGTTTCCTCATTTGTAAGAGGGAGCTGTTAATAGCAGCCTCCCCTATCCTGTAGGGTTGTTAGGAGTGAACAAAATAATTTATGTGAAGCACTTAGAGCAATGCCTAGAACATGGTAAGTGCTCAATTTACTTTTACCTTTCAAAATACGTTTTTGAGATTCTTCTGAATAGCTGAAGTTCACTCCTTTTTATTGCTATAATAATATTCCATTGTTGAAGAGCAATTGAGTCATTTCTAGTTTTTTGCTGTTACGAATGAGAATGTGAACTTTCTTGTACATATCTCCTGATACACACATGCAAGAATTTCTTTACAAGATATAATTATAGGAGTGGTTGTTCCAGTTTTATGTCCATCATGAATATATACAGGAGCCCCTGCTCTATATCCTTCCACAAACTTGGTATTGTCAGGCTTACGAATTTTTGCCAACCTGGTGGGTAATTTTTCATATGCCTGATTACCAGTGAAGATGAGCATCTTTTCACACATATAGGGGCCCTTTGTGTTTCCTTTTTTGTGAAATCTTTTGCCTGGCTGGCTACTAGGTTCTTTCTTTTTCTTGATAATTTGAGAGAATTCTTTATGCATTCTAGATACTGCCTCACCTATCAATTTCCTCTCAGTTAGTACATTGCCCCCTGAGTTTTTTTTTTTTTTTTTTTTTCAGTTTGGGTTCAGGGTCACTCTACTCCATCTAAGAGATTCTTCTTCTTTATATATATCTTTGCTTGTTATGGAGGGGGTGTTTAGAGAGGGGTACACATGGGTACCCCCTTTATTCCACATGGGTTGGAATAAAGTTCCATTATCTTTTCTGCTGGGATATACCATGTCAAGCAATAGGAAGTGCTAAGCTCCAGATTCTGTGGAGGTGTAACATGTCCTTTTCCATACAGGTGATATATAAAGAGGAATCCCAGGTAGTAGAATTATGAGTAGTTTTTCCTTTCATTATACTTGGGTAACTTTCTAATTTTTCAAAAATAAATGTACTATTTTTACAATCAGAAATACTCATATTGTTCAAAAAGAATTTTCACTCTTTAAGTTCTATGGCTTTCAGAGATGTTTGATTTCAAACTCGGTAGTAGCAAGAGGTTAAGGAAACTCCCAGTCAGCAGGAAATAAAGGCTTACCTCATTTTATTGAGCTTCACAGATACTGCTTTTTTTTTTTTTTTTTTTTTTTTACAAATTGAAGATTTGTGGTAACCCTGCATCGGGCAAGTCAGTTGGTACCATTTTTCCAACAGCATTTGCTCACTTTGTGTCTCTATATGACATTTTGGTGATTCCCACAGTATTTCAAACTTTTTCACTATTATTATGTTTGTTATGGTCATCTGTGATCAGTGATTATGACTCACTGGAAGCTCAGATGATGGTTAGCATTTTTTAACAACAAAGTATTTTTTAATTAAGGTATTTACATTGGTTTATAGACACAATGCACACTTAATACACTAAAGTATAGTGTAAACATAACTTTTTTCTGCACTGGGAAACCAAAAAATTCATTCGACTCACTTTATTGCAGTATTCATTTTATTGCGGTGATATGGAATCCAAACTGCATGTATGTCTATAATAGTTGGTTAACATCCAGGGTGATATCAAGGTGAACTCACCTGTGAATTGACAAATGCAACAGAGCAGCAGCAAGACATGAGAGAGCCAACCCCCTACAGGCTCCACCGTTCTCAAGGAGACTGTAAACCACACATTTAGATTTCCTTTGTATCCAACACAGCTCTCAGAGCTAGGCACTTAATTGAAGTTGCTGCTGCTGGCAGTGGTCACGATATCCTCGGGGCAAATATTGGCATTGGTGTTTTGTTCTGCTCCGGTTTAAGGCCCACCTGCCTTCTGTGGTTGTTCATGATAGTCTTTTCAGTCCCCCAGTTGACCAGAGAGGAGAAAAGAGAAAATGGGCTCAAAAGTAAATCTCCTGCCATCAGCCTGATGGGACGCAACATGGAAAAGATGAAGGAGGCCCAAGCGTGGATCCAAAGGATACTGACCCTCCAGGACCACCACATCATTGAGAATTATCATATACTCTACCTTGGAAAAAGGGAACATGACATTTTGACTCAGCTTCAGAATAATTTAAGGGTCTCTATCTCAGAGATTATCAGTCTGGAAAAGGTAATTTTAGAGATTAAAGGAGCCCAGGCTAGCCTCGTTGAGGTGGTTATGAACATTGAACATATGCTGTGTGAAGTTCAAGAGGAAATGGCAAGAAAAAAGGAGCTAGCCCTTTGGAGCTTGTCAGGTGAGTAACTTCCAATTGAGTTGAAAAGTCGGCTCTCCCAACTGTTCCTTCTTATGGGTGTGAGTGCACATGTATATATGTGCGTAAGATATAGCATGGGAGAGAGAACAAACCATGCTGGTTTGTGTTAAGCCATAAACTTTTATAACTGTTTTTTGGCTCTCTTTCTACCAGCAAGGTTAATTAGAAAATCAACACACACACACACACACACACACACACACACGTACGTGAGTGATTGGATTTACTTATGATGAAATGGATTGCCTAAGAAGCAGTTAAATGCCTAGCAGTTAAAAGCCTAGGATAACATAAGCCCAGGCTCTGGGGAAAAAAGTACATCCTTAATTCTACAAATGGAATGTTCAAATTTAGACAGACACATTACACTTGATTAATTAATTTCTTTGAGTTCTATTGCATTTATGTATTTGTTGCTAGCAGCATTAGAAACCCTAAAATTACTTTGAGCTCTCTCACCAAAGTAAATTATTCATTCTTACTGTGAAGTACACTCAAGTATCTCCCATGCAGCGGGGCAAAATTCATCATGATGACTGGGAATTTGGGTTCGGAGATATCCTTTTAACATAGCCCTAGAGCTAAGAAATTATACCATTGAAAATGCCACCTTGAGAAACAGAGACTTATTTCATTTATTTATTTGTTTAATGTATATTGTGTCTATGGTATGTGCCAAGCATTGTGCTGGGTGCTGGCGATACAGTGATAAGATGGACGTTGTTTCCACTCAAAATCCAAGTAAGGATACTGAGAAGCAAGCAGGTTAGTTATGAAAGAGGAGGGTGAAAGTGCTCTGGGAGCACCTCGGAGAGGCACTGTGATATTGCGATTTATAAGATATGTTTGGTCATTCAGATGACCAAAATATATGGTCATATACATTTGGTCTTCGTCAACATTTCTGGCTTACAACTCTCAAAGCCCTTGGATTTCCTAAGTGTTGAGAGTGATAAAGATGTCTTTTGTTATGTTAAAGAGGTGACTCTGGAAAGCCCCTAAGAATAGGACTGGTCACTAGGACACCAAACCCTGTGGTTGGAAGATTGGAACTTTCAGTGTTCCCCCACCCAACCTCCAGGGATGGGGCTAGAGGTTGAATCAGTTGCCATTGACCAATGATTTAATCAGCCACGACTATGTATGGACCTCAGTAAAAACCCAGAAGGACAGGTTCAGAGAACTTCCAGGTCAGCGAGCACGTGGAGAGTTTTAGTGCATATAAAAGTTGCATGTAGGGAGAGTGGCTTGCTAGGAGAGAGGATGGAAGCTCTGTACCCTGTCCCCATTCCTTCCTTGCCTTATGCATCTTTTCTGTCTGGCTATTCCTGAATAATATCCCTGTATAATAAACCAGTAATCTAGTACGTAAAATGTTCCTCTGAGTTCTGTGAGCTGCTCTAGCAAATTGATTGAACCTGAGGAGGAGATGTTTTGACCAGCTGGTCAAAAGTACAGGTAACAACCTGGACTTGCAAATAGTGCCTGAAATCCACAGAGAAGGTCATTGGAATCTCCAGTTTGTAGCTAGTCAGTCAGAAGCACAGGTGACAACCTGGCTTTTGACTGGTGTCTGAAGTATGTGTGCGTTGAAGAGCAGTCTTGTAGGACTGAACCCCTAACCTGTGGAATCTGATGCTATCTTTGGATAGACAATAGCGGAATTGCTTGGTTGTACATATGGGAAACCCTCCTACACACAGAGACTTTGAAATTGGTCTCAGGATACCAATTTAGGCACTTAACCCAGACTTGGGAGGTCAAGGGAAGGCTTCTCAGAGAAGGTGTCATAAATGGAGAATGAAGAATAAGTAGAGAGGTTCCTGGGTGTCTTAGTCAATTGAGTGTGCTGCTCTTGATTTCGGCTCAGGCCAAGATCTCATGGTCGTGAGTTCAAGCCCTGCTTTGGGCTCTGCACTAGACGTGGAGTGTGCTTGAGATTTTTCTCTCTTCTGCCTCTGCCCCTTCTCTGCTTGCTGTCTCTCTCTCTTTTTCTCTCTAAAAAAAAAAAAAAAAAAAAAAGAAGAAGTAGAAATTAGTAAGGTAAAGAAACTTTTCAAGCAATCAGACCATAGCAGGGTCTAGATTATGAAAGACTTTATAAATCACATGGAAGAGTTCAGAGTTTTTCTTGAACAAATGGGGAGCCTTGAAGGATTTTAAGCAAAGATAAGGTCAGACTTGTATTGTAGAAAGATCACTGTGATGTTGATGGGTTTGGTACAAAAATTCATATGTGAAATTTTAAAGGGCACCTTATTTTCACTTGTGTTTGTAAAAATAATTCAGGCAGTTGTGGTCAAAGTGAGTGGGGGTATACAATAAGTGTTTTATCCACATTCCCCAGAAAAACCAGTGTCAAAGAACATGCACAAAAATAATACACAAGGATAAGACCAAAGATTTTCATTTCTACTTAGTTTGAATTGTAATGACTGTGGATATTTAAATTGACTCTGATACTTTCCAAGAGAACAAGAGGCAAAAAAACCACTGGCCTATAAAACTTGTGGCATTACTTTAAACTAACTGCATTCATAAGGTTGATCCACTCTCCCAGCAGTTGGCAATTTAGTCATGTGAGTCCCATGTTCTGGTGCAAGGTGGCATTTTTGATAGGTGATGACTAAGCATATTATCCCACAGCAGTGTTTCAGAGTTTCCTACAGACTCACCCTCTCTTAATCAGATTAAGACCTTCATTAACAAAATGGATACATTTTCAATGAGTTATTACTACAAGAAACATCAACTATCCGTCAGAACAATAAAATTTAAGTAATAGAAGTTAGGGATTTCCTCTTTTATGCTGCTTTTTAAATCTTTCCTGGTGAGTGCTTCTTCGGTGCCCAACCCAGGGCCAGGCATATAATAGGAGCTCAGTAAATGAGTTGCTGAACTCAAGTGAACTGAATTCTATTACTTTACTTTATTAAGGTCAGCTATTGCTCTTGAGATTTAATTTACAGTCTCTTCCTTAGAAATTTCCTGGGTTTGGAGTTTCTCTGCTATGAAATTTTGTCCTTCCTGCTTTCCAGATTTACAACTTGGCCCCTCTAGTGACTTTCTTAGGATTTATTATCTGCTTTTTTGTGGTTAAATTGAGACCACTCAATTAAATAATGTGCTGGGAATTTTGTCATTTTTGTATATTTGGGTTTACGTCAAACTGAAAATAAACTGAAAGAAGAGAAGTCTTTTTGATAGTGGTGGTGGGGTCCATTTGTCCACTGTGTATTTTGTCCAATAAGGAGTTGCTGGGCAATAACAGGTTGTCCCTTGAATTTAAAAAGGAAGGAAGGAAGGAAAGTTAAGGGAGAAGGAACAAAGGAAGAAAAAAAGGAAAAAAGGAAGGAAGGGAGGAAAGACAGGACACCATAGACTCTGAATCTCCAAATTTTGCTCTTTGTGGTTGGGTGGCATATGAGTGATACATGTACCAAATATTCTGCCTTGCCACTTACAGAAGGCACTGATGAAAGCCAGGTTTATACTCCTGGGTATGTACCTATTAGCTATGTGATATCAGGCAAGTCACTTAACTTCTCTGAGTTTCAATTTCCTTCGTTGTAAAAGTGTGTTAATTATAATTATTTCAGTGGTGGTGTTAAAATGCTCAAATGACGTTGAGATATGAAATCTTTTTGAGAATCTTGGAGTTTTATGTAAATGTCATACTGTTTTTCATCATTCCTTAATGTTTTGTTATGCCTGTATCTTTTTGTTGATGAGCATCCTGGCAAGAAATATAAACATTACCTATTGGCAACACAATTCTATATCATCATTACAACATTGATGGGGGAAGTATATACTAATGCTCTTTTTTCTCTCACCCCCTCAGCCTCATAATCCAAATCATGTGAGGACAAATTTATTAGCCCCCTCTCTTATCCTATGACTTCTCATTATATGATACTTTCCTTGCATGCCTAAACATGTAAGGCATACAGTGTAAACTGGCTAATCTATTCCTTTAAACATCTATAATTTGTTTCATTACATTTCTTTACAAACCTTTTTCATCTCACAGAGTATTGAGACCAAGTTTTGTGTTACTCGTTTTTAGGACAATGGACTGATTGGCAACCAAAAAACCAGGATGAAATGAAAAGGAATACATTTCTGAAATGCCTTAAGCTTTCAACTGAGGAAATTCAGAATCAGAAGAAACAGTTTGAAAGCTGTGGTTTGCAGGTTATAAAGGTATACTTAATTAAGGGAAGGGTTTGACCTGTCGTGGGTCTATAACCAAAAGAAGAATTCACCTGCTGATGACTCTAAGCCAGCTGCTCATTGACCTGGAACCCTGGGATTAAGACTGAAAGTGGGGCAGGGATGGGCACCAGGAGGTAGAAATGATGTCAGGATATACAGAAGCACCGATGAAGATTTGGGGGAAAGTTATCTGCCTATCTTGAAGCAAAGTGAAAGAAATGGAATAGCATATACCACACTGTATTATAATTGTTTACCTATTTTTACCTCTCATTAAACTGTGGGCTCTTAAAAAGGCCAAGAATGTGTATACACTGTTGACCAATTCGTTACCACTTCTTGGCATATGGTGAGTGCTCAGTGAATTTTTATTAAATGGATTTATCAAAGAAGGGACAGGGAGTTTTGAAGAGACAGAAGTCAAAGTAGGAGAGGGTTGGGGCTCGGAGAGACTCTTTAAAAACTTTATATAAAAAGTAAATTGCTTGCAAAGTAATATGCACGTAAGAACCATTATCTTTGAAGTGGAGTATCAGGCACTTGAAATACGGGTTCTCACCCTTTTTTTTCAGTTTTTTCTGTTTTTCATATCCTTGGGTCATAGGTGGAGGAAATTGACAATGTGTTTCTCATGGCTGTCTTCCAAAGAAAGAAGAAAATGGTGGAAGAAAGAACACATAGGGATCCTGTGAGCCACAGGTTGTTTCAGCAAGTTCCTTACCAGTTCTGTGAAGCAGTATGCAGAGTTGGCTTTCAAAGAATGTACTCGATGCCCTGTGGTAGGTATTAGCCCCTCATCACTGGGGGGCTCTATATGTGGGAACTGGTAAGCAGACATCAGCAGATGACTCACCACTAATAGTATTTGTTGCTGTGGTGAGGGGATCGCTTGTAAGTGGGATTTTGTGGTAAAGTCATTTGGAAAGGGTCATATTTTTTATTTTTCCTTCATATTTTTTATTGCTGATGGGTTTAATGTTGACAAAAGTGAACGGTGAGACTACAGTTCACTGTTTTTCTCTTTTCTGTGGTCATGTGTTTTATCTGCAGAGAGCACCCTGAAGCTTTTCTCTCTCTCTCTCTCTCTCTTTTTTTTTTTTGGCTTATTTCCACAAAATTATTATCAACATTACCAAACCTCATCCCTTAATCAAAAGAGCACTTTCCTGAACTTCATAAAGTTGCTCTTTTCTCTTCCATGCTCTTCATTTCCTGTAGGCTGCTAGTGAATGAATTAGATATCTGGCAGGGGAAGTAAATAACATCTTAAGATCCTTTTCAGCTATGGGGCTTCTATGTGTAGCTCTCATGTCTCTTTTCAGTTGTATGAAAATATTGCATATTTAACTGCTGTTTTATCCCCTTCAGATGTCTCCAAAGGAGCCTAAGAAGTTTAGTGATGATCGTGATGGATACCTAACGATGAGGCTTGATTTTGCCTGATCTATTGACTATGTTCTTGATCTTTATCTTTCAAAATATATAGCATGATCCTTGCTGTGAAGCTAACTCCAACTCTTGATTTCTAGAAAGCAAAGTGTCTAGAAATCATCTCTTTGCCCCAGAGAGAACATAAGCAATACCTGGAGTAAAAATTGAACATGGAAAATTCCTGGGGGTAAAAACTCACAAGTGAATCCCCACCAAGAAGTCTTTGATTATAACTAGAAAAGTGATATTGGCAAAGTCTTAAAAATTCACAACATCCATTTGCTCCTAAACCCATTGTAACTGGCCTTCTCTGCACTCCCCCTCCCTACCCTTACCTAAACTATTCTAAGACCATCACTGTCCTATTTTTCAAATCCAGTAGTGCCTTCTTTTCAATCCTGTGGCAGACACTGCTAATTGCCTGCCTGACATCTGTACATGTCTTTTTCCCTAAAAGACACATACACCACCTCCCAAGGAAGACAGCCTCCAAATCTCATCTTGTCTCATCATCAGCTTCAAATCCAGAAAGTCCTCTCTTAAAGCTTAAAAGCAAAGTAATTGACCTAACCCACTTGTTATATAATGAGAGGAGAAGGAGCAGGAAAATTGCAATAAAAACTCCAATTTCTAGGGGTGTCTGGGTGACCCAGTCAGTTAAGCATTAACTCTTGATTTCAGCTCAGGTCATGATCTCACTTCGTGAGTTCGATCCCCGCATCAGGCTCTGCACTGACAGTGTGGAGCCTGCTTGGGATTCTCTCTCTCCTCTCTCTTTGCCTCTCTCTCTCTCTAACAAAATAAATAAACTTAAAAATAAAACCCCTCCCATTTCTAAATGGTAGAAGGAAAGTCACTGGTCCATACCACTAATCATACTGCTGGATAGGCATAGAGAGGATTCTCTATTCTGGGAGTGGTAAGACCCTTGTTTTCCACTCTGGGAAGAATCTTCCTTATGTGTTGCCACCCTTGGTCATTTCTAGGCCCTCTGCCTATCAGGGGTCCGTGGATTGCCTCAGGGACTAGAATGCTCTCAGGCTACTGTAGCCAGGCTTGCAGTTTCTTCAGCAATACAGTTCCTTTAAAACCTCAGCAGGCAGGAAACCTGTTTGCTTCTGGTCAAGTTTGTGTCTTTATAACCCAGCTAAAGGTCTTGTCTCCATCTAGTCTTTAAGCCTTAAGATTCTTGTCTTTTACCTACTGGCCTCTGTGCTCTGTCCATGTCCCTAGCTCTCAGCTTAACACCCACTGCCTGAGGCAGTTCAGATGATTAGAGTCATTATACCCATAATGTGACTGTACCAACATGTCTGTGGGGAGCATGCTTCACCAAAGGTGCTTGAGAAACACAGGAGATATTTTATTACCCCGAAATTGTTTTGCAACTCTTTTTTAAACCTAGTTTTTTTTTTTTGAACGTATATTCTGAGACAGAGAGAGAGAGCGAGCATGGGCAGAGGAAGGGGCAAAGAGAGAGGGAGAAAGAGAATCCCAAGCAGGCTCTGCATTGTTAGCACAGAGTCTGATGTGGGGCTTGATCTCACGAACCGTGAGGTCATGACCTGAGCCGAAATCAAGAGTGAGATGCTTAACTGACTAAGCCATCCAGGTGCCCCTAACCTAGTTTTCATTTGGACTACAAAGTCTTTTTTACCCTGCAAGGTTCCAAATTATGGGACTCTTGGTCAATTCGGATGGCTACCTATAGGCACAGGGGCTTCTATTAATGAAGTTGTATGTATATATTTTCTATATTGCCTTGTATTCCAGCCAGTTCATCTCTTGCTTGTAGGGCTTGGCTGAATGTAGCAAGAAGAAGAATACATGCTTGTGATTTTTTTTATTGGGTTCATCCATTCATTCCACAAGTGTTTCTTGAACACGTTCTATAAGCCAGGCCCTGTGCTAGGTGAGAGGAATACCACAGTAAACAGAACACACAGAGTTCCTACCCTTAAAATTTATAATCTAGTGAGTCCATCTGTTGCCCATTCTTTAAATGTTCGTGTTTTCTGGAGTGCAAAAGGAATCCTTCTCTTTTGTAACCCTACAGTGTCACCCTGGGTGATTGCACCCATTCCTATGGCTTCAAACTCCTACCTCTATGGATGACTTATGAATTTGTAACTCTGACCCCCTACCTCTCCCCTGACCTGCAGGTCCATATTTCTGACTGTCTTTTGAACATTTCTGCCTAGATGTTCCAGAGCTACCTCAGACTGAACTCTTTTCTTGGCCATATTTTACCCTGAGAAATATGCTTCCCCCTGCCCCCCAGTACTCCCTAACCTGACTAATACCATGACCATCTATCTACTGGGTCTCCTAAGCTGGAAACTCTACCATCTTCCACTCCTTCCTTCCTCTCATTCTTATGTCCAGGCAGTCACACAGCCCTACTGGTTCTCTCTCAGTGACCTTTGCAGCCCAGTCTCACCTTGCTATTCCTACTGCCTTTGTTGTTCTTCCCCTGGGCCTGGGCAATCATCAGGTCCTTTCCTTGCCTCAAAACCAACCCTATCCAACCTATCCTTTACTCTGCTACCAGAATTATCATCCTAAAAAAGTACACATGTTGCAGGGAGTATGGCCGGAGTTGCAAAAGATGAGCCTGCAAACATTAAGTGAAGGTCCTCATACTCGAGTCGGAATGAGGCTGGTCATTAGAAAAAGGATTGGAAGTGACTGGATAGGCAGTCTTGCATTTAACATGAGTGGTAATTTTTCAGGTAAAGGAGGGGGGTATACTTTATTGTAAGGAGGGGCAGTAGCCTCCAAGTTATCATTTGTGAGTGGCGGTAGAGGCCATTCTGGTGAAGTATCTTCCTCAGGCGCTATAGCCTTGATTTCTTCAGAAGAAGATTCATCCTCAAAACTATCAGATGTAAAATCCGACTCATCTCCTTCTTCTTGATGAGTTTTTAATTTAGGTGAACTTATATTTTGTTCTGAGTCAGACTGTAAAGGCTATAAAGCCATCTCAATTAAAGAGCATAAAGACCAAACTTTTAAAGAAATGATATCTCCATTTTGATGAGCGTGCCTAAGTGTTTTCATAATCAATCTCCGTTAAGGTTTAAAAGATTTTTTCTAGAAGGGTTAAACCAATAGCAATGTTTTTTAAACAAGTACCAGAGCTCATCAAAATACATGCTTGTTTAATATCTATTTTTCTAGTCGCCTACAAGGTAAAACCCCAAACCCCTTAGCAAAGCACGTAAGGCCCTAGCCCCACATTATTCACCCTCCTTGTCACTATGTTCCTCAACACTTCAGCCATGAACTGCTTAAGAGTTTCCTAAATGTGCTGGAGATTTCCTGCCTTTATGCCTTTGCATGTGGAATGCCTTCCTCTCTCATCCTTTTTTAGCCCGCAAAGTCCCATTCTTTCTTCCAGACATAGCTCAAATGGCATGTCCTGGTTGACACCTTCCCTAACTCCTGCAGGCCCAGGAACTTGCTTCTTCTTCTGTCCTCCTGCACTTCTGATATTCCTTTGTTACCACATCTGTAACTCCAATAAGTATCAAAATTTACAGTTCCACAAAACCTGGGTGTGGGTCTTGTCTTCTTTAGTGCTGTAAAATGGAACTTTACCTACATCTCATGCTCCTATGTCTGCAGATGAGGAAAACTCTTGATGGTTCAAGATGAACTCAGTCATTTTCAGAGTTTTCTTAGTCCCTTTGGGGTTTAAACTCAGTTCCTGCAAGGTGTTCCCCTTCTTCTCTTCTGAGAGTGCTTTAGATTATGGGACAGGCATTTGTGAGGAAGGTGGTTTGGTTCATGGTCTGCATCTATCTGTTCTCTGCCTCCCAATGTCCTCTGCTAGATAAGCCATCCTGGGCATCAGTCATTAGCACCCTCCAGTGCTTAAATTCATGGTGCCCTTTGCTCTTAGTGTCTCCACAGGGCACTCTGTTTTTCATGCTGAGGGAATTCCTTTCCAAGCCACTGTCTGTGCCTGTCCTAGAGCACAGGAAATTTTTGAGTGTGCACATCCTCCAAGCTGAAGTGCAAGGTCTTATATAGCAGTCCTCAACTGTTCTGGACATCTTCCCCAGCCATTGCTACTTTTCACTTAGATGCCAGACTGGAGGAGGGGGCTGTACCCAGTAGAGTCAGGCAATGGTTCCTTCTACTTTAGAAGTACCCGTCCCTGTTTTTCCAAGATTCTTGTTGTTCTGCCCCATCTTGACTCCCAGGGCTCTTTTGAGGGAATGGAGCAGTGAAGTGAGCCCCTTCTCAGAATCCCCAAGAGTTCTAGTCATGTCCTCTCTGGTTCTTCTCTTCCTACCAGGTGAAATGAAGAATTTTTATTTATTTTGAAGTGAGAAAATTATTCTGAGAATATCTTTCATCCTTCTCTCCTCTGTTACATATGGCATAAACACCATGCTATGAATTCTTTAGGTTTTTATTAATTTTTATTTATTTTTAAAGTTTATTTATTTATTTTGAGAGAGACAGAGAGAGCATGAATGAGGGAGGGGTAGAGAGAGAGGGAAAAAGAGAAAATCCAAGTGGGCTCCACACTGCTAGCACAGAGCCTGATGCAGGGCTCAAACTCCCGAAACCATGAAATCATGACCTGAGCCAAAACAGAGAGTCGGATGCTTAACTGACTGAGCCACCCAGGCGCCCTGAATTCTTTAGGTTTTTAGATTTTGGTTCAAAAAACCCTTTCTCTCTCATAAAACCTAACTTTCAAGACCACAGTCTCTGCTTTGATTAAAATTAATTACATAGGATATAATTATACACACACAAACACACACACACACACACACACACACACACACACACAAACTGACCTTATTCTAAGCTCTATCCTTTTTTCCCTGAGTAATAAGTAGGAAGAACTCAATGGGTGGAGGAATCAAGAGCAAGAAGAAACTCCCAGGAAATAAATCTCTGATTTTTATCTCAAAATGTTTGCTCTCCACATAAAATTGTGTTTACATGTGGGGAGTTCCCTTTGTGAATTGTTGAGACCAGGGATCATGTCTTAGTCATTTTTTTAAGCCCTAGAGCTGCATTGTCCAAATGGTTGCTACTAGCCACATGTGGCTATGGTGCACTTAAAATGTGGTTAATCTGAATTGAGACATGCTCTAAGTGTAAATTAATTACACTTGATTTTATTTGTTTATTTTTAATTTTTTTAATGGTTTTTTTTATTTTTGAGTTGGGGGTGTGTAGGGGTAGAGAGAGAGGGAGACACAGAAAGAATATGAAGCAAGCTCCAGGCTCCAGGCTCTGAACTGTCAGCACAGAGCCTGATTTGGGGCTCGAACTCATGAACAATGAGATCAAGACCTGAGCCGAAGTCAGACGCTTAACCAACTGAGCCACCTAAGCACCCCAATATATACTGATTTTAAAGACCACTACCAAAGAAAAGAATATACAATATCTCCTTAATAACTTTTATATTGATTACATGTTGAAATACCATACTGAATATAACAGATTAAATAAAAATAATTACATTAGTTTTACCTGTTTCTTTTTACCTTTTTATGTGGCTACTAGAAAATGTAATAGGACTAGAGAGAGTATACATGTTAGTACCCAAATAGGCAATATGATTCAACAGATCATAATGATCTTTTTTTTTCTTTTATCAGACCCAAAATATGGAGTTGGTATATACTTCACCAAGAATCTGAAAAACCTAGCATACCAAGTCAAGAATACATCTGCCACAGATGAACTGATCTATGTGTTTGAAGCTGAAGTACTCACAGGCTCCTTCTGTCAGGGTCATCATTTAAATATTTTCCCCCCACCGTTGAGTCCTGGAGACATAGATAGCCATGACAGCGTGGTTGACAATGTCTCCAACCCTGAAACCTTTGTTATTTTTAGTGGCACACAGGCTATGCCTCGATATTTGTGGACTTGCACCCAGGATCATGTACAACCACAGAATGACTCAGCAGGACCAATGATGCTATCTTCACAGCAGCCTTGGGAAAGATTCTCAAGTGGTAGCTCTGTTGATTAACCTCTGTTGATTAACCTCCACATCATTTTGACAACTGGCATGTCCTTACTTTGGAGGAACTATCCAAATAATGACCATCAGTAAGTCAGAGTGGCTTGAATATGTCAAATGGGTTGTCCATGTGGACTGATTGTGTTATTCAAGGGACCCACCACATCCTCACATCTTAGTTCTTTCATCTTTGTCTTCATCTCTTGGTATTGAGGTGGATAGATCCCAACTAAAACACTCTCAGGACCATTCCCTCTCCTTCAAGTTGTCCTTTCACTTCTTTTACTATAGGTAACAGCAAAAATGTTTTACGTGTAATGAAGGGATTTTTCTAGCATACAATCCAAGCCTTTTTAGTTTCTAAAATGGATAGTGTAATAGCAGGATGCTTTTGGATTTTCCAGATAATCTTATATAGTGTTTTAGATATCAAAATAAATCACCTTTGTCTGAGTAACTGGCTTTGAAAAGTTATATGTAAAATGACATTATTCGAAGTGGAAGGACATCAAAAGGCTGATATTCTACTGATATCATATTTGGATTCAGCCATATCAAGCAATGCCATTCAAGCATCATGAGGCCAAATGATTAATTCACCAAATATTTCTTGATCATCAGATGTGTTCCATTTTTCTGGATACTGGGGACATGATGCCAGACAAGGCAAATATCTTCAGGCAGCTGGCAGCCTGAATAATCAGAAATGCAGCTATATGATTGAGTATAATAAAAGAGGATTTACAGATTCTTTGGAAAAAATTAAGAGGGAGAGGAATAAATTAATCAGGGGTTGGGAGGAAGGCCTTCTAAAGAAAGTGAAACTCAAGATGAAACCTGAAGTATTTGTAAGAGGTAGGTGAAAGAGGGATGTAGCAAATCAGGAGCAGAGATGGAAGAATACTTTATGCAGAGAGAAAAGCTCTTATAAAGGCTGAATCCACTGTGACTTTGCCCAAATTTGACTTCAGAGTTCTGTAATGTAAAGGCCAGCTAATCTCACCATTTATCTCTTGCCTATTCTGAAATCTGTATTTCCCTATGCTTCCAAAATTTCCTCACCCTCATATCCTTACACAGAACACTTCTTCCTCCTCTTACTGTAACCAGCATTCTTCCTCTTTTTTTAAATCCCTTTCACCTATTTCACCAACCCCACCCACCTCCCCTCTGGTAACAATGTTTGTTCTCTATAGTTAACAGTATATTTCTTGGTTTCTTTTTTTTTTCTTTGTTTTGTTTCTTAAATTCCACATATCCGCGAAATCATATGGTATTTGTCTTTCTCTCCCTGGCTTATTTCACTTAGCGTTATATCCTCTAGCTCCATTCATGTTGTTGTAAATGGCAAGATTTTATTATTTTGGGAGGGGATGAATAATATTCCATTGGGTATATCTATACCGTATCTTCTTTATTGATTCATCTATCAAGGGGCTGCTTTCATAATTTGGCTACTGTAAATAATGCTGCAATAAACATAGGGGTGCATATATCTTTTCAAATTAGTGTTTTTGTATTCTTTGGGAATAGTGGACTTACTGGATCATATGGTAATTCTATTTTTAATTTTTTGAGGAATCTCCATACTGTCTTCCACAGTGGCTGCACCAGTTTGCATTACCACCAACAGGGCATGAGGGTAACTTTTCCCCCCACATACTTGCCAACATTTGTTGTTGTTGTGTGTGTGTGTGTGTGTGTGTGTGTGTTTTAATTTTTAAAGAAGTTTTAAAATTCCAGTTAATTGTTTGTTGTGTTTTTTTATTTTAGCTACTCTAACAGATGTGAGGTGATATCTCATTGTGGTTTTGATTTTCATTTCCCTGATGAGTGATGTTGAGCATCTTTTCATGTGTCTGTTGGCCATCTGAATGTCTTCTTTGGAGAAATGTCTGTTCATGTCTTTTTCCCAGTTTTCAATTTGATTATTTGTTTTTTGGGTGTTGGTTTATATATTTTGGATACTGAGTCTTTATCAGGTATGTCATTTGCAAATATCTTTCCTCACTTTGTAGGTTGCCTTTTAGTCTTGTTACCTTTGCTGTGCAGAAGCTTTTTATTTTGTTTTTCCCCTAAACCATGTCTCCATACTATCTACCTTCCCTAATGTGGCCTTTTCTCTCCCTCTAGTTGTGTAGTTTGCTCTGTCAGTATTCAGGTAGATTTTATGGGATTCAGAATGATTTGATAGTTATCTAATTGTGCTCTAGGGATGAGAGGAGTGTAGGGCCCCCCTACTATGCCCCACCATCTTAGCTCCTTAGAAGCTTTATTTTGATATAGCCCAATAGTTTATTTTTGCTTTTATTTCCCTTGCCTGAGGAGCCATATCTAGAAAATGTTGCTATGGCTAATGCCAGAGAAAGTACTGCCTGTGCTCTTCTAGGATTTTTATGGTCTCAGGCCTCATATTCACATCCGTGATCCATTTTGAGTTTATTTTTGTGTATGGTGTAAGAAAGTGGTTTGGTTTTATTCTTTTGCACGTAGCTATCCAGTTTTCCAACCACCATTTGTTGAAGAGACTTTTTCCCAGTGTATATTCTTGCCTCCTTTGTTGAAGATTAATTGACCATATAGGTGTGGGTTTATTTCTGAACTCATTCTGTCCCATTGATCTATGTGTCTATTCTTGTCACTACCATACTGTTTTGATTACTACAGCTTTCATAGTATATCTTGAAATCTGGGATTGTGATACCTCCAGTTTTGTATTTTTCGAAGATTGCTTTGACTATTCAGGATCTTTTGTCATTCCATATAAGTTTAGGATTATTTATTCTAGTTCTGTGAAAAATGCTATTGGTATTTTGGTAGGGATTGCATTAAATGTGTAGATTGCTTTGGATAGTATGGCTATTTTAACAATGTTTGCTCTTACACTCCATGAGCATGGAATATCTTTCCATTTGTGTTGTCTTTAATTTCTTTCACCAATGTTTTATAGTTTTCAAAGTATAGGTTTTTCACCACCTAGGTTGTTTATTCCTAGGTATTTTATTCTTTTTGGTATAATTGTAAATGGTATTGTTTTCTTGATTTCTCTTTCTGCTACTTCATTATTAGTATATAGAAATGCAATGAATTTCTGTATATTGATTTTGTATCCTACAACCTTACTGAATTCATTTATTAGTTCTAATGGTTTTTTAGTGGAGTCTGTAGGGTTTTCTATACATAGTATCATGTCATCTGCAAATAGTGAATCTAATATTTCTTCCTTACCAATCTGGATGCCTTTTATTTCTTTTTCTTGTCTGATTGCTGTGACAGTATTCTTCCTCTTGAAAGAAGCATGCTTCCTATCTCATATGGTACTGTCTTTGGATATGGTCAAAAGAGGCCCTGCCCTGAACCTCTGGTTTGAGAGGGCCCCACTCTGGTCTGGTTCTATGTGTTCTCATCTCTACAAGAGAAGTAGTCTATAGGGTGAAGAGAATGTATCAATTATAAGCCTTCATACTTCACTTCTAAACCACCCACTAGGTACCTGGAACCCCAAACTTTCTTGACTGAACAGCTCCAAGTCTATTTCCAGGGCCTAACTTGACCTCTTTCTTGGTTCTGTCCTCTTGAGGGTGGACTGTGCCACAGTCTGCATCAAGAATGGCCAAAGAGTGACTGTTTGGGTCATGGACAGGAGGGCTGAAGCATTCGTATGCCTGGGGGTAAGCTTGCGACATAAAGCTAAAATAGTGCTTAAATTATCTATAACCTTAAAGCTTATATTAAGAAAAAATGAAGGCATAAATTAATCAGCTAAGCATCCAACTTAAGAAAATCAGAATAAATTTGAAAGGATAAAAACAGAAAATAATGAAATAGATGCAAAAACATTACAACAGAGGGAATAAAGTAATAGCTATTTCTTTGTAAAGATTAAAATTCTTTTAAATGTTTATTTTTGAGAGAGAGAGAAAGACAGAGCCTGAGTGGGGGAGGGGTAGAGAGAGCAGGAGACACAGAATCCAAAGCAGGCTCCAGACTTTGAGCTGTCAGCACAGAGCCCGATGCAGGGCTTGAAATCACAAACCGTGAGATCATGACCTACGCTAAAATCAGATACTTAACAGACTGAGCCACCCAGGTGCCCCTGTAAAGATTTTAAAAATATGCAAATCTTTGGTAAGATTGATAAAGAAAAAACAAAAGGTACAAATAAAGAATTTGAGGAATAAAAAGAGGACGTAACTAAAATACATTAGAGATCTAAAGGTAATAAGATAATGCCAGAAACAATTTTGTGCTAATAAGTTGAAAATTTAGACAAAATATAGATTTTCTGTTGAAAATATAACCTATCAAAATTGATTGAAGAACTAGAAATCCTGAATTTTCTAAAATCTATTAAATAAATTGAATCAGCAATTGAAGTTTTACCTACCAAGTAAACAAATACAAGCTAAGATGATTTTACTGAGTTCTACCAAATCTTCAAAGAACAGATAATTCCAATTTTATATAAAATCTTCTAGAGAACTTTTTAGAGAAATAAGAGGGAACTTTCTCCAACAAATTTTTCAGGGCTAGTTTAACCTTGATACCAAAAATAGACAACCAGTATAGATATGAAAAATCCAGATACAAAGCACAAATCTGAAACTATTAACAAATATAGTTCAGTTCTGTATAAATAAATAAATCATGGTCAAGTTGGGTTTATTTCAGAAATTCAAGGATAATTTAACTTAAGAAAATCTGCTAGTGTAACTCACCATATAAATATATAAAAGAGTATGCTCATTTCAATGTATAGAAATAAGTCACTTAATAAGCAATTCATAAAAAACCTAGAGCATTATATTTCATAGTAAAACATTAGAACAATTCCCTGCAAAATCAGGAATGAGACAATGGATGCTTTCTATCACCACTTACCTTCTCCAATGAGTTAGAACTCCTGTCAAACACAGTAAACAACAAATTAAAAACATGACTAGTGGTGGAGAAATAAAAATGTCATTAATCAAAGGAAATATGGTTGTCTATAGGAAATCCAAGAAAGGAGCGCCTTGCTAGCTTAGTCAGTGGAGCATGTGGCTCTTGATCTCAGGGTTGTGAGTTTGAGCCCCAGGTTAGGTTTGGAGATAACTTAAAAATCTCTCTAGAAAAAAAAGAAAATCCAAGAAAATCTGGAGACAATTATTAAAATGAATAAAAGCATTCTGTAAGGTGCTAAATAGAAGTTATGCATAAATCAATTTCATTATTATGCATGAGAAACAATAAATGTAATGACTTTTTTTACCATTATAACAGCAACACCAAAAAAATAAAGTAACTAAAAATAAGTTTAACAAAAGAGTATAAAAACTTCATGAAAAACATCACAACATGTTTTGAAAGGCATTAAAGAAGACCTTATAAATAAATGGAGCTATATACTATATTGTCATCGAAAGGGAGACTTAATATAATAAAAATCTCTATACTCTAAAAATAAATCTTATCAATTCAATGAAATTTCAGTCAAAATCATAAAAGTTTTTTTCATAGAAATTGATGGAGTAATTGTAAAATTTATATTAAATAAAAAGACCCATGAAGAGCTGAGGCAATTAAAAGAATTGTTTTTAATGTTTATTTATTTTTGAGAACAGGAGTGTGAGTGCGGGTGAGGGGCAGAGAGGGAGACACAGAATCCAAAGCGGTCAGCACAGAGCCTGACATGGAGCTCAAACTCATGAACGGTGAGGTCATGACCTGAGGTGAAGTCAGGTGCCCAAGTGACTGAGCCACCCACGCTCCCTGAGCTGAGGCAATTTTAAAGAAGAAAAACAAAGTGGAGGTGACTTGACCTACAGCATATCATGACTTACTATACAACTACAGTAATTAAGATGTGTTACTGGTGCAGGGACAAACAGACCAACTGAATAGAATAGAAAGCTGCAAAACAGACCTATACCAATATGGAAATTTGAGAATATATGTATCTTGAGTGAATATATATATATATATATATACACATATATATATACATACAGAATACATTTACAAATATATATCAAATACATTTATAAATAAATAATATATAAAATATATAAATATATGATATACATAAAATATATACAAATAAATTTATAAATATATGAGATAAATATATCTCTTAAGTTTATATATTATATATACTATAAAAATTATATATTCTGCAATATTTATGATATACTTTTTCACATTGCAGGTTTTATGGTGTCCATGTATATATATGAATGACAGAGGTAAAGTTGTGGATCATTGGGAAAACAATAAACCAATCTTAATACATGGTCTTAGACAACTGGTTAAGGAAGTGGAATATTAAATTTGGATCTTGTGGGGATTCTTGTTGAAGTGACTTATTGGAGTGCTTTTGGGAATGTGGGAATCAAGGAGACAGCATAGGGCAGGGGAAAGCTAGCAAGAGTATAGTCTCAGCTGAAGACTAGCTTCAATATAATTCCAAGGGAAAGCTCTAGGGAAAAAATTGTACCATTAGAGTAAGCTGAACACTGTAGCAGCAGTTGGCTTTTTTCTTTTTTTAAGTTTATTTATTATGACAGAGAGAGAACAAGCAGGGAAGGGACAGAGAGAAGGAGAGAGAGAATCCCAAACAGGCTCTGGCTATTAGCACAGAGCCCAACATGGGGCTCCATCTCACGAACCTCAAGTTTATGACCTGAGCCAAAAGCAAGAGTCAGACGCTTAACCAACTGAGCCACTCAGGTGCCCCAAAAGTTAGCTTTTTGAAGTAATGTCAGTTGTTGGCCTAGGTCTGTCCTTGAGGGTGGGAGCGGGAGCCTTCTAGCAAGCTGACTCCTATTAGGCTTGCACTTCTTCAAAGATGGCAGTTGAGAGTTACCTGCCAGCACTCACATCAGGTTGGGGAATGGGTATATTGGCCAGATGGAGTAGATTCATTTCATTTCCCCACCCGTACAGGTGGGGAAGAGTGACCAATTGTCCTGATTTGCTTGACTTTCCAGGTTTTGGCACTGAAATTCCCACATCCTGGGGAAACCCTCCCAGGACACACAAAACATCCTGGTCTTCGATGGGTGTGGAAGGTTGGGGGAAAATTACAAAACCCATCCATATGACAGCCCAGAAAATAGGAGCTGAAAGCAATCATGCTGCATGTCAAATAGATATAGCAGATTCTTTGACGTCTGTAATCACTATCAATGTTTTTTCCCCTGCCCATTAATATTAGTAACCATGATTTGCAGTTCACAATAATTATCATCCATTGTTGCATTGTTCTGAGGAATATGACTTAAATGTGAAGTTTAAGTGCATTATAATCATAAGCATTAACAGTACACCTTTGGCTTTGCCTGTGGATTAACCGCTGTGCCTTTTACAAGTTGATTTTTTTTAACATTGTGAATGTGGTGACCATATTTTATAAGAGCAGAGATAATGAAATGAGAATGATTATAACACCAACAACAACATGATCCAGACATCACTGCATAAGAAAGATAAACAACTATGTAATATTAATGACCAATGGAAGACAATATATAGCTGGATTAGGAAGGTAAATAACAAAAACAGAGCATACTGCACAACATGCAGAAAGACTTTTGGATTGGCTATGGTAGAGAAGAGGATTTGAAAGCACATACGGAGACTGAATCTTACAAGTCTGGGATAAGACAGACAAGTACTTCAAAATCAAAAGTTTTTTAGTTTCTCAAAGATACCATTGCTCAACTGAAAATAGCAGCTGCTGAATTAGCTTGGGCGTATCACATGAACCAATGTGCATTATTGTATTGTACTTTCTACTGCTCTATGGAACTAAAAAAGGTTACATTTCCTGATTTAAAACAAAAAACCAAAACTCTCCTCTAGCCCTTTAGCCAATTTAACCTGAAAAATGGAGTTTCAAATTGGCTTCTTAATGTTTATTAAGATTTTTAAATGAAACCATGAACATATAACAAAGGGTGTTATATCTTGTCCAAAGACAAAGTAGCCTTGGCTCATTTATCTGCTTTCAGTGAAAATGTTAATTTGGACAAATTCTATTCAGTCTCCACACTACTTACCAAAGAAAATGAAACAATCTCATTTGCCAAACACCTTATACATAACAATACTAAAAAAAGGTGTGGTTTACTCACCTGTGATATGGAGGTTTTCATAATAGAAGTGTTTGGTCATTTCAGTTTCCTCAAAATATGCAGAAGCATTTAATTAAATTTTTGGCTTTATAGAAATGGAAGGAGTTAGCTACCTTAAACATGTGCCTACAAGATGACTATCATTGAGGGTACCTTGCTGGCTCAATTGGTAGAGTATGAGTCTCAATCTCAAGGTCATGAATTCAAGCCCCACATTGGTCATAGAGGTTACTTAAAAGATAGATAAATAAATAAAACCACATTATTTTAAAAAAAGATGACTATTATTATTGTTAGCCATAGAAAAGATGTTAAAATCCTGGCCTGCCATAAAATCATATTTTCATAGTGTGGAACAAGAAGAATGTCCTGTTCCAATTTGGAAATATGTTGAGGATGAGAATGGAAAGGACTACAGTGAAACAGAAATAAACATGCTGGTTCTCTAAAAATGTGTGATAATCTTGAAGAGGCCATAAGGAATCTAGAAAAAGATGAACCAACTGCACCTGAGTTATTCAGTGTTATACTAGGTTGAGTCAAAAACTCCAACAGATAAAAAAAAAAAAAGATGAATTTTCTGGAAATAAAACTGTTTCAGAACTTTTTAAGAAGTCCCCTCCACCAAAGGCAACCAAGTTAAACAGAACTTTCTGAATTTCTTTACTAAAATTGTAAACTTACTTGGAAGCTAACTTCAGTTTTCACAAGTTTAAATTACTTCTGTGCTCTAAAGCCATTTTCCCTGGAGAAGAGAAGTTTAACTTATGACGACATACAGTGTGCTTCAGAGTGTTTTTTAAATGATGAGGATTTTAGATATGGAGAGCTCACATGGTTAATTTATACATGCAAACACCCTGATTGACAAACATCTGGCTTACCAAATCAAGTCCATAGATACAAAGCAGGTAGATACTTTGGAGAGCTGGAAATGAATCCCTATAAATTTAGAAATGTGCTGTGCTCGTAAATAAAATTCTAAGTATTCTGTGCTCGCTTTTTGATAGAATATGTATTCACTTTAGCTATTATGTAAAAAAGAAAGAAAGACCTAAAGACTCCAGGCAATTCAGATAAGTAGTAATGGAAAAGGAAACAATGAATGAAAAAATTTCCACTGTATCATAGAACAAAGAAACATACCATTGTTATTTTTAAATTTAATATAGGTAGTATCTGTTTAATTAGTCCTACTGTATTTACATTCTCCTTAAAAAAAACCTCTTACATTTATGTTTCTTAAGAATATACAATGGTAGATCACATGATACTCTATTTGGAAAACCCAAAAGACTCCACCAAAAAAACTGCTAGAACTCATCCATGAATTCAGCAAAGTCGCAGGATATAAAATCAATGTACAGAAATAGGTTGCATGTCTATACACCAATATAGAAACAGCATAAAGAGAAATCAAGGAATCTATCCTATTTATAATTGCACCAAAAATCATAAAATACTTAGCAATAAACCTAACCAAAGAGGTAAAAAATCTATACACTGAAAGCTATAGAAAGCTTATGAAAGAAATTGAAGACACACAAAAAGGTGGAAAAACATTCCATGCTCATGGATGGGAAGAACAACTATTGTTAAAATGTCGATCCTACCCAAAGCAATCTATACATTTAATGCAATCTCTATCAAAATAACACCAGCATTCTTCACAGAGCTAGAACAAACAATCCTAAAATCTGTATGGAACCAGAAAAGATCCCGAATAGTCAAAGCAATCCTGAAAACAAAAACCAAAGCTGGAGGCACCACAATTCCAGACTTCACGCTGTATTACAAAGCTGTAATCATCAAGACTGTATGGTACTGGCAGAAAAATAGACACACAGATCAATGGAATAGAATAGAGATCCCAGAAATTGACTCACAAGCATATGGCCAACTAATCTTTGACAAAGCAGGAAAGAATATCCAATGGAAAAAAGATAGTCTCTTCAGCAAATGGTGTTGGAAAAATTGGACAGCAACATGCAGAAGAATGGACCACTTTCTTACACCATACACAAAAATAAACTCTAAATGGATGAAACACCTGAATGTAAGACAAGAAGCCATCAAAATCCTAGAGGAAAAAACAGGCAACAACCTCTTTGACCTTGGCCACTTCTTACTTGACATGTCTCTGGAGACAAGAGAAACAAAAGGAAAAATGAACTATTGGGACCTCATCAAGATAAAAAGTTTCTGCACAGCGAAGGAAACAATCAGCAAAACTAAAAGGCAACTGACAGAATGGGAGAAGATGTTTGCAAATGAAATATCAGGTAAAGGGTTAGTATTCAAAATCTATAAAGAACTTATCAAACTCAACACCCAAAAAACAAATAATCCAGTGAAGAAATGGGCAAAAGACATGGACAGACACTTCCAAAGAAGACATCCAGATGGCTAACAGACACATGAAAAAATGCTCAACATCACCCATCATCAGGGAAATACAAATCAAAACCACAATGAGATACTACCGCATACCTGTCAGAATGGCTAAAATTAACAACTCAGGCAACAACTGATGTTGGTGAGGATGTGGAGAAGGAGGAAAACTTTTGCACTGCTGGTGGGAATGCAAACTGGAGCAGCCACTCTGGAAAACAGTATAGAGGTTCCTCAAAAGATTAGAAATAGAACTACCCTATGACCCAGCAATTGTACTACTAGGTATTTATCCAAAGGATATAGGGGTGCTGTTTTCAAGGGGCACATGTACCCCAATGTTTATAGCAGTGCTATCGACAATAGCCAAATTGTGGAAAGAGCCCAAATTACTCGGTGATAAAAAAGAATGAAGTCTTGCCATTTGCAACAATGTGGATGAAACTAGAGTGTGTTATTCTAAGCGAAATAAGTCAGAGAAAGATAAATATCATATGACTTCATTCATGTGGAATTTAAGATACAAAACAGATGAACATAAAGGAAGGGAAGCAAAAATAATATGAAAACAGGGAGGGACACAAACCATAAGAGACTCTTAAATACAGAGAACAAACTAAGAGTTGCCGGAGGGGTTTTGGTGGAGGAATGGGCTAAATGGGCAAGGGGCATTAAGGAGGACACTTGTTGGGATGAGCACTGGGTGATAAGTAAGTGATGAATCACTAAATTCTATATCTGAAAAAAAAACAACAAGTTCTTTTAAAAAAAGAGAATATACAATAATATAGCTGACAAAATTTAAATATGCAAGAAGTAGTTAAAAGAGTTAAAATAATTTCTTGCACCCAAGGACAGAAAAGAACATAAAAATATTATGTTAAAAAATATTGTTATATTTTTCTTACACATTTTATTTACTTAACTATCATTAGTCCTCCTATTATGAATTACCACTTTTGACTAGTCCTGTTGCTATTTTAAGTAATAGCATTTATGCAACAGAAAAGAAATATAACAGAATATATAATTTCAAGTAAATACCTATTTTTCATGTTTTTATGTTAAAGTGATAACATATGAGTATAATTATATTATTATTTATTTTCACACCTATAAGATTGAGAAAAAAAAAAGCCAGACATTTTCAAATGGTAGCAAGGATATTTAGAAGAGAAACTTATATACTGCTTGTGAGTATAAATTGGTACAACCACTTTGTGAAATCATCTAGCAATATTTAGTGTATTAGTTTTCTATTTCTGTGTAACTAATTACCAGTAAAGCATTTTCACAGTTCCTGTGGCCCAGGAATCTAGGCTTAGCTGGTTTGCTGGCTCAGGGTCTCACAAAGCTGTAATCAAGGTATAAGTCAGGGTGTCTTCTCATCTGGAGGCTTGACTGGGGAAGAGTCACTTCTAATCTCTCTAAGGTTGTTGGTAGAATTTATTTCTTCATGGTTGTAGGGCTGAGGGCCCTGGCTGCTTTTGGGCTGTCAGCTGGAGGCACTTAGGTCCTAGAAGCCATTAGTAGATCCTTGCCACATGGCCCTCTCCTTAGGCAGTTCACAGCATGACAGCTCACTTCTTCAAGCCCCACAGGAGCATGTCAAGCCCCAGTTTGCTAAGATAGAGACTTATATAATGAAATGTAATCATGGGACTAACATCCAATTATCTTTGCCATATTCTATTGGATATTAAAATTAAGTCACATGTCCCACCCACACTTGATGGGTAGAGATTAATACGGCAACACCAGGGGGCAAAGATCAGGGGGCCATCTTAGACTTCTTCCTATCACAGTTAGTAAGGTTAAAGATGCAATATCCTAGGATCTAGCAGTTTCCCTACACACATGAAGATGTGTGCAAAAATTTTCATAGCAGCATTGTTTGTAAAAAAGAAAAACCCTATTGTTATACAATTTAAAAATGTCTCAAACTACAAAAAGATGAAGTCAGAGAGATATTCACTAATAAAACACATTGCGTGGTATGATAACATTTTTGTAAAAGTAACTATATATATATATATATATATATATATACATATGAATTTTGCTTCAGAAATGGCCTACTGTTGTCTAACAAATTCTCCCACCACTGAGAATCACTGGACAAAACACAAAAACATTAAGGCATGGAGGAGATACCATGGCAGTGAGAATTTATGGGTCCAAGATCTGTAAGAAAAGGGAAGCCACAAGAGGTGAGCCTGACATTTGCCATCACTTTTCCACCTGAGGTGATTGCTAATTCTGAAAGCAGTGGCTGAAAAACTGAGTGGAGCTTTTAGCTATCTCATGGGGCTGAGGAAGCTGGGCCAAGGACAAAAGGCCCTCATCAGGAGTAAGGGTGAACTGGAAAGAAACTAGTTTTCACAAGGACTAAGTCCAGCTCTGAATAGTCTCAGTTCCTGATTGGAATGAATTGATCTCTCCTCAGTTTAACGATGGTGGGGTATACTTGCCCCCAAGTGTCTCCCTTACAACAACCTCCCTTTCCCCAATCCCCCTGCTCAAACTCAACTCACTCTAGAAGATACAGCATTCACCAGTGGAGAATACTGATGTGGCAGGGAGAGATCCAGGACAAATGAACATTGCATAGCCTAGGATTCATGTAATGTAGTCCTCCCTTCCATACTTATAAATGAATTGAGCTACCAGACCTCTTTCACACTGCTTCTCTGCCAGTGTTTTAAATTGATCTGATAAACCATGTCACATGTGAGACTTTCTATTCTGTGACCTCTGCTTGGCTGGCTGGCTTCAGTCCTTTTTCTTTTGAAGGTACTGCTCAAAAAGAATTCCGTCAAATTTAACAGTAACAATTATTTGCCCAAATTTTCATTTGCAAGCCCTTGAGAGTGAAGCAACTATTTATGCTTCATTCAATTTCTTAATTGTTTTTGATACTTCTCATACATTATCAGGCATAGGGGAAGGGGGGGGAGGGAATACCCCGAAGTTTCCTCACACGTGCTGCCTGTGAATGCCTTAGACATGAGGCACTGACTTAAATTTTTTTTTTTTAATGTTTATTTATTTATTTATGAGAGAGAGCGAGCGAGCAGGGAAGGGGCAGAGAATGAGAAAGACACAATCTGAAGCAGGCTCCAGGTTCTGAGCTGTCAGACTCACCAACTGAACCGTCAGATCATGACCTGAGCCGAAGTTGGACGCTTATCGGACTGAGCCACCCAGACACCCCACGAGGCACTGACTTTTAACACTTGAAATACGCCCTCAGCCTTCATTCATTCCAAGGTTCGTTCAATAAACGTGTGCTAGGTACCAACCATGTTAGAGGCTGGTTATGGAAAGGTGAGGCAAGGATCCATCCGCCCTGGAAGAGCTACGAAGACAGGTTTGTAGACATACTTTTGCAATTCAAGCTAAGTACAGTCCTATGGTCCCTACACCACGATTCTCCAACCTTTACCTTTGACTACTACCCTCCTCCTCAGCGAAACCTCCCAAATCCTCGACTCTTCATTGGTTCCCGCTAACCTCTAGGGCTTGCAGAGAAAGACGGCTGGAAGACTACGTCTCCCGGCAGCCTCTGCATCAGGGCAGCAGAGCGGAGTGCGCAGGCGCATGGGTCGGCCCCCGCGCGCAGGCGCACTGCGAACGCCCGCTGAGCAGGGTCTTGCTGCTGGGTGCGCGGCGGCGGAGAGCGAGGGCCTGGTGAGCACCGGCGCTGGCCGGCTGTTGGAGCTTGTGCGCGGGAGAGGAACGGCGGGCAGGCAAGCGAGCAAGCGGCTCACCCCAGCATCGGCACCGGGATCGGTTGCCTTGAGTCTGGTGAGTGCGGGGCCCCGCGGCCTCGGCCCCTCCCCCTCCCGCCGGCGGATCCGGTAGTCCTCGGCGGGACCCGGGAGAGGCCCCGGGGCGAGGGCGGGCGCCGGACGGGCTCGAGCTTGGGTTCCTGGGCCCGGGCGCTCGCGGCGCGTCCATGCGTCACGGCCCGGCGGTCCTAACGGCCGCGCGGCCGGCGGAGGGGAGGGTGGGGGTGGGGATCGCTGGTGTGATCGCCATCGGGAACGCCGGTCGAGGCGAGGCAGGGCGGGGCGGCGGCGGGGCTGGAAGCGGCGCCGGGGACTGCGGGGCGCCGAGGCAGCGGGGCTGAGAGGAGGCGAGCGCCGAGCCTGCGCCGCGGCCCCGTGCGAGCAGGGGGCGGGGGTGGGCAGCGCCGGGTGCTGGGATTTGAGGCAGGAGGGAGCAGGGGGCGCGGGTAGAAATCCCGTCTCGGGAATTCACAAGTTACAGCCCGTGCTGGAGCCGGTGGTTGGGAGGGGGGGGGGGGGGGGGTGGAGACGGACGACTGCAGTTTACAGATGTCATAACAACATGGGCCTGAAGCGGCTGACCGGGGTGTGGTAATTATAGGAATGACAGAACTTAGTCTGCACACAGCGTGTGTAACTGGTGATGCGAGGGAAACAGCGAAGTATTCGATGAAGCGCAAAATGGGAGGAGAAAAACTGAAGGATGACTGGAGTCAAGGAAGTCTTGAAGGAATGTTTTAGGTTTGAATGAAAGTATTTAATGTTTCACTTTTAAGGGAAAGATTTCAAAATCATTGATTTTTAAGGTTTAAATGCCAAGTAAACAAATTTGAAGTGCTTTTTTTCTAAAACATGCTAAAATCAATATTACTTTTTCATCCTTTTTTCCTTTAAGAAACGGTTCCTTCAAAACCCCTGTTTCTCAGCAGTAGATGAGTAAGTGATTTTACCCTCTTGTTGCTTCCAGGCTCATTCTTGACATTAACTTGTTCTTGTATTTGTAATATTTTGGAACGGATCCAGAAGTTATTTCCCCTTAAAGATTGTTAAGATGCAATTTTAACTTTTTGAAGGCAAATGATAGTGAAGTATATTGCATTTTCACTGAAATCATTTATTCTTGGGGGGGCCACTCTGTATACTTGATTATAAGATGGAGGATGTGCGAGAAGGAATGAACATTTGAACTCCTTTCCAGGTATTTTGCCGAGTACTTTAGGTATGGTAAAACATTTAATGCTTACAGTAACTCTGAAGTAGATGTTAATTTTTTCCATTCTACAGATAGAAGCTTTGAAAGTCAGAGAAGTTAAGTAACTTACTTAAGGTCATCTAGCTCTTTTTGGAAACAGCCTGAAAACCCAAGATCACTGCCATTTTAAGAATTATTTCTCCCCTCCTTACATACCTCTTGGTTGTATATGTGTGTGTTTTTCAAAAATTATTACTTGGGGCGCCTGGGTGGCGCAGTCGGTTAAGCGTCCGACTTCAGCCAGGTCACGATCTCGCGGTCCGTGAGTTCGAGCCCCGCGTCAGGCTCTGGGCTGATGGCTCGGAGCCTGGAGCCTGTTTCTGATTCTGTGTCTCCCTCTCTCTCTGCCCATCCCCCGTTCATGCTCTGTCTCTCTCTGTCCCAAAAATAAATAAAAAACGTTGAAAAAAAAAATTAAAAAAAAAAAATTATTACTTAATGCATTCATTCAGTATATACTTAATGAGTGATTGTATGCCTTCAGACTAGGGATACAGACACCGCCAAAACGCTGTTACTACCCCCATGGAATTGATAGTGTGGAGGGGAAGACTGACATAGAGTGAATACAAATATTAACTGCTTGGCATTTTATCAGTCATTATAACTGAGCAGAAATTGTAACGTACTCTAGTAAATAGCAAGTTTAAATGGAATTAGACATGAGCCTTGAGGACAAGGTTTACAGTCTAGTAGAGAAACAAAACATATAAAAACCTAAAACCAAATGACAGAAGTAAACACCTCACCTGAAGTCAGTATACTTGCATTTTGTTACTTTAGGCCCTCTTCAGAGAACTATGATTTAATGTTACGGACATTGACTTTTATCTACGATTGGTACGTAAGAAAAGACAACATGAAAAAAATCTTCATTGCTTATTTATTTTTTGGGCCTTATGAGGTAGATACCTTAGAGACAAATTCTTTTTAAGAGCCCAGTGGTAGGCTTTTTTTTTTTTTTTTTTTTTTTTTTTTTTTAACAAATGACTGTTTTTATTAGATCATTTGTGTTTTGTAAGCCATCCTGTTCATCCTGTTGCTCTTCACACTTTGGCTATTGGGAGTGGGGTGGGAGTTCAGAGCTGTGTCCAACTTTTGTAATTTTCCTTAGCCTCAGCCATGTTATAAACTATATCAGATAGTTTGGAATTTCTCTCAGTTGTTTCCTGGACTATTTCTTTGTTGCTCTCAATTTAGTTTCTACCTTTTCCCTTTCATTTGAGATTAGGGATTATAGCTTACTCTTCTTATCACCAGTGTTTTAACACAATGTTTGCTAAATTAGCAATTGTCTTGATTTATGATGTTTGTGTTTTGAAGTCTGTCAGATTGTTTTTAGAAATATGTATGAATACTTTGCATAAAATCAATTAAGATTTTGGGCCATGCAAATAAAGGTGACTGACCTAGTGATGAAGGTAATTCCCTATTACTCAAAGTCTTTGTTTTAAGATCACTGTACTCTGCAGGTATTATGAATTCAGCCATAATAATGGAAGAAAACATTGGAAATGGTAAACAATTCAATTAGCTGATTGGGGCTGATTTCACTCCGTTCTTGCTGCAGTAAGCAGGAGGTGGCCCCAGGCCAACGGGGGGCCAGATAGGGCCTGCATTAGAAAATTTTGAGGCCCTGCAGTGAAAGAGCAGGGATGAAGACTGATGGAACGTGCAGTTCTGTTTTTTTGTTTTTTGTTTTTTTTTTTTTTAAAGATGTTACAACCCCACCAAATACAGATCTAAGTGATAAAATGTTTCTGACCTAGTATAGTAGATTAATTGGGGCAGTTCTTGAAAGCAGGCAATAATCCAGAATGTGGATAATGGGGATAATCTTCTTCACATAACAAGAATAATGCTGCCCTTCATATACAAAGATAAGTCTGCTTACTCATCGTGATTGATTTTCCAGCATGAGGAGGGATATTTGCTGAGTTGTCCATGAGTCTCTGTATTCTGACCAACAAGGCAGCTTGGGGTCAGAATGGGGGCTTGTAGCTAGGAAACAAAGACAAACAGGAGGGACTAACATCTATTGATGGATCAAGTACTACATTAATTGTTTTCACTTAATTATCCTTGCAAAACCACTTTGAAGAGGTGGTAACATGTATAGGGTGGTTAGGTAACTTGTCCTACTTCATGGAGTACATGATGGAGCTGGAATTCAAACAGGGCTATTTGTACTATGTTCACACCAACCATTGAAACTTGGTTTTTTCTTGGTTTGCAGTTCAGTCTTCCAAGCAGAATAAACTAGATTTAGTTGGTTTAGCATCATGAAATGATACTGTGAAGATCTACTTCACTAAAGGCTGAAGGAAGACTGTTCAAGTTCCTTCCTTTATTGCCATTAAAAAATACAATTTTTTAACTAGAATAATATGTGAAAAACAACTGTCCCCTGTCCTAGCCTCTGTACTATTAGAGGCTATCTTTTTTTTTTTTTAAGCTGTTTACTCTCATTTATTAATAAGTTGTTTCTATTGCTTTTTCATGATATAGCAATTTCAGGCATTACCTATGGACTTTCTTACACACACACACACACACACACACACACACACACAGCCTCTCCCTCCCAGTCTCTCAGTATAATTATCATAGTCCTTTATTAAGTCAATATTCAGAGTGTTTACAATAACTATGTAAATATTCACAACCGAACCATGTACTATTATGATGTCATTTCTTCTGTTAACCTATTTGTGTTTTTCCAGGAGTTAATACTTTTTTTTCTCTCTTTATTTCCTGAAATAGTTGTCTTAGAACTCTGTCTCTTTAATGCAATCTGGACTGGTTACTTTCTAGGCCTACTTGCCACCTGTTATCCTGGAACTTATCTTTACATCACTCTTAAAATTCTCTTTGCCTCTCTCCTGTTTTGGGTCTCGTGTTTCTCCTATTTTTTTTAGCCTCCTGAGAAAGAGTACCTGGGAAGTAAAAACTTTCTGAGATTGTGCATAATTGAAATAGATCTCTAGTCTATCTTAACATTTCATCAGTAATTTGGCTGGGTATAAAATTGTAGGCTTAAAAAATTTGAAAGTCATAGCTTGTTGTTTTCTTGTGTTCCATTGCTGCTGTTGAAGTCCAAAACCATTCTGAATCTTCTTTGTTTGTATGTGATCTTCCCATGAACAAACTGAGCCACCCAGGCACCCCAGAATATTATTTTTAACCCCTGAAATTCCATGATAATATGCCTAAATAAGTTGTTTTGTTTTAATTTTTTTTTAACGATTATTTATTTTTGAGACAGAGAGAGACAGAGCATGAACGGGGGAGGGGCAGAGAGAGAGGGAGACACAGAATCAGAAGCAGGCTCCAGGCTCTGAGCCATCAGCCCAGAGCCTGATGCGGGGTGAGATCGTGACCTGAGCCACCCAGGCACCCCATTGTTTTTTTAATTTAAGGGCACTTCATGAAAGCTTATAAGCAAGAATGCTTCATGTCATTTAGTTCTGGAAAATTTTTTAAAATTATTTTCTGGACTTTAGGTAAAAATAGTTTTCAAGTTAATTATGCTTCCCAGTTCTTGACACACTATCAGCAAACCATACAAGATCCTTTAAGTTTTTCTTTGATTTCTGAGCCCTACTTCCCCATTACCGTTTTCAGTAGGCATTCACTGCATTGTGATTGATATATTCCTTGATTATATATGAATCATTGAATAATTGTGAAATATGTAGTGGTGTGTGTGTACGTATTTAGTTTATTATGTTATAGACCTTGTCCTGTTTCTTACTTTTTTAAATTCAGCATTGTTTTTAGAGACTTTTCTGTTTTGTTGTCTGTACATATAATTGTGTGTGATGTTATTCCATAATACACATCTGGCACATTTTATTTTTCTTTCCCACCTGAGTTGCCTTTCTGGCATCACAAATACACCATGGTAAATATACTCTTGTACATTATTGTGGACCTGTGTGAGAAGTTCTCTGGGATATACACACAAGAGTGGGATTCCTGGGTTATAGAATAGGAGAGCTAGTTTATGTGCCTAGTAGAAGTATAGGAGGGTTCTTGTTTGCCCACATCTTTGTCAGTATTGCTTTTATTCAACTTTGTAATATTTGCCAGCAATGGATATAAAATGGCATCTCACTATTTCAGTTTACATTCTCTGATTACTAATGAGTTTGAGCATCTTTTGGATCCGTTCAAGTTTTCCCTTTTGAAAATTGTCTATTTTGTCCTTTGTTTCTCTTTCCTTTGGGTTACTGTCTTTTTGGTTTGCAGAGGTTCCTTGTGGAGGTTAGATTTGAATGGTCTGTTCCTTTTAGGCTTGGAAAATACCTTCTCTAAGCCTGTCATCTTTCTTTAATTTTGCCTATAGTGTCTCTCATTGAATGGGTATTCTAAATTTGATGCCTTGTTTCTTTGATAATCTCTTCCTCATCAATTTTTTTTGTTCTCTCTTGGAATTTGTATTTGGGTATTGGAACTCTTAGGCTGTTCTTTTAATTTTCTTTTCCTTCTTATTTTCCGTTACTTAGTCTTTTTGTTCTGCTTCCTAAGAAATTTCCTCAGTATTATCTTCCAACCTTTCTATTGAGTTTTTAATTTCTATCCACATTTTAAGTTTCTTAGAGCTCATTCTTCCAGTATCTTAAATTTTTTTTTAATGTTTATTTAATTTTGAGAGTGAGAGCACAAGCAGGGTAGAGGCAGAGAGAGAGAGGGACAGAGGACCCAAAGGGTCTCCATACTGATAGCAGAGAGCCTGATGCAGGGCTCAATCTCACAAACTGTGAGATCATGACCTGAGCCGAAGTTGGATGCTTAACCGGTTGAGCCACCCAGGTGCTCCTGCTATAGTATCTTTATATTGATTCACAGACACTATAATCCTTCTGAAGATAATAGTTTTTAAGTTTCCTCCCTCCCACTCCCATTTGCTGTTTCTTTAAGTTCCTTTTTTTGTTTCTATTGTTGTCTTTTCTGTATAGAGGCTTTCCCCAGCCTTCATCTTACAGGGTTTGCCCATTCATATTTAAGAGTGAAGTGTCAAAAATGGAATTGAAAACTCTGTAGGTGTGGCATGTTGAAGGTGGCCATTTATGGGAGGAGGGGACACTCGTAGGTCCTTTCTCGTGGTCTCATCAGTTTCCCGGATCCAGAAAGAGAACTTCCAGCCTCTTGCCTGGAGGATATATATACCTGGCTGCTATGTTTTGAGAATTCATCTTAAAAAGTAGCTGGAGTTCTCACTGTTCATTGTGTTCATGTAATCCTGTTTTCTGTATGGCACCTGTACTTAGAGTCTCTTTAGTTTGGTTTCTGCAGAGCAATCCTCTCAAGAACTGTAGGGTTGGGGAAGGGATGGTTGCTGGCTCTAAACAGTGGGGGAGGAAATCTGGTTGTGATGACTGTAGATTTTCAGCTAATCTTCTAGGTTTTAGTCCCATTCCTGTCTACCTTCAAAGATGCCTGTGAAGCCTCCTGCTTGCGGGCAGTGTGAATCAGCTTTTTTGGAGGTGTTTAGGCTTTAGAGTTCTCCACTTTGCTAATAAAATATCATTTGACTATTTGTTTTACAGCTTCTAACAAGGTTTTGACATCTCATCTGTGATTCTGTCATTCCCGTGGTTCATTCCTTTAAAAAAATGTTAATAATTTTAGCATCGATTAATCTACCAGATTTACCATTTTATTTCTTTATATAAACTCTTTTTTTCTATTTGAGTATAGTTGACACACAATATTATATTATTTCCTAAACTCTTTATTTTCTGATCTGTTCATTCTTTCCACAACATTTGAGGGACTGCTGTATGCTCAGTGCTATGCTTAGTATACATTTAAAATTTTTTTAATTTAAAATTAAATTTTATTTACTTATTTATTTATTTAATGTTTATTTATTTTTGAGACAGAGAGAGACAGAGCATTAATGGGGGAGGGTCAGAGAGAGAGGGAGACACAGAATCTGAAGCAGGCTCCAGGCTCTGAGCTGTCAGCACACAGTCTGATGTGGGGCTTGAACTTGGGAATGGCACGATCATGACCTGAGCCAAAGTCGGAGGCTTAACCAACTGAGCCACCCAGGTGCCCCTAAATTTTATTTATTATTATTATTTTTAATGTTTATTTTTGAGAGAGAGTGTGAGTGGGGGAGGGGCAGAGAGGGAGACACAGAATCCAAAGCAGGCTCCAGGCTCTGAGCTGTCAGCACAGAGCCTGACACAGGGCTCAGACTTGTGAACTGTGAGATCTTGACCTGAGCCAAAGTTGGATGCTTAACTGACTGAGCCACCTGGCACCTCTAAAATTACATTTTAATTTTTTTTTTTTTTAGCATTTATTCATTTTTGAGAGACAAAGAGTGAGTGAGGAAGGGGCAGAGAGTGCGAGTGAGACACAGAATCTGAACGAAGCAGGCTCCAGGCTCTAAGCTGTTAGCACACAGTCTGGTGTGGGGCTCAAACTTACAGACTGCGAGATCATGACCTGAGCTGAAGTGGGATGCTTGACTGACTGAGCCACCCAGGGGCCCCAAAAATTGATTTTTAAAAAAATTTCTGAGGGGCTACTGGGTGGCTCGGTTGGTGGAGCCTGCAACCCAATCTCGGGGTTGTGGGATTGAGTCCCATGTTCAGTGTAGAGATTATACTTAAAAATAAAATCTTAAAAAAAATTATAATTTCTGATCTTTAGTTGTTAATATGTTTTGGGAAGAAAGGTACATCCTATATGTGCTGCTTCTTAATTTGAAATGTGAAAACCCTCATAAGTGCACATGTGATAGATATATTACAGAACTAATAAATTCAGTAATGAATATGAATTGGATTAAGGCAAGTTTGTAAAGTTTTTTTTTAACATGAAGGAACTCTACACCAATTTTTGGGAAAGATTTATCTAAAAAAATCCAGCTACAAATAAATAAGGGAAGAGGTAGTTTTTCTTAAAGATCTAAAGTATTCGATCAGAACTTTGATGAAATAACAGAACATTGAGATGATAAAATTCTAGCCAAAAGTAAAGAAATTTCAGTGTTTTAGGTAGGCTAGGAAGCTTCACTGTAGTAAGTACATGCTTTCAGCTCTAGTTTTTGAAAGTTTTTTTATTGTATAAATAGTACAGTTGCTTACTGTAGAAAATTTGGAAGATATAGAAAAATATTAATTTGCTCTTAAAGTATTTGTATTCCACTTTAAAAATATAGAAAATAAGTTGGGTTTTTGTTTCTCAGCATCCAGATTTTTCATACGTTATTGGCCAGATTTTTCCCATGTTAGTATTGCTTTTCTCATTTTTCAGAATATTATTATCATTTCCATAACCAAGCCCTCAGTTTGGAAGTTTTAGGTTTACAATTTTTCATTGTAACAATCACAATGCAGTGAACAGTCTTACACATACTGCTAATTTTATTTCATTTGGGTGTATTCCAAAAGTAGAATTACTGAATCCTATGGTATGGATTTCTAAAAATCCTTAGTAAATATTTTCCTTTAAATGTTTGGATATTGAGAATGTCTTTGGTGAACATTGCAAGTTGGGAATCTGTAGATACTGGAAGGTGAAGTCAGAATTCAGGGTCAAAAGTTATAGTCAACTTCTCAGTGGAAGAAAATTTGAAGCTGGGACATGAGAGAAAATAGAGATTTCTATTTAGATTAATGGGGTTAGAGCTAGAAGATGGAACCAGAGATGAGCACCTATGAATTATGTCTACAGCATTGACTTTTCACAGTAGTGGCTTAGGGCTGTGTTTTCCAGGCTTTGCCCCCCCCCGAACACTAGAATGTTGTCACTAAAATAAAGGAACTCTTTGAATCACTTTACAGGGAAAAAAATGAGTAGAATATTTTCAATTTTATTTTTCTTCTCTAATTTTTATTAAAATATTTTAAAGGGGCCTGCTACCACTTGATTAGAAGTTGGTAAGAAAGGAGTAGTATTTACAAATGAACTGAAAGGTTTTTTATACTTAATTCATTTATGCTTAAATTTATAAATCCATAACTTATTTTGTAATCATATTTTGTGGTTTTGGGTTTTTTTTTTATATTAAAAGCATGTCATGTTTTCTAATTAAATTATGCTTAGTTTATATAATTAACTATATTAGTAATTTATGGTGTTTCACAAAGAATATTGTGAATGTTAAATATTTAGAGCTTTTAGTGTGTTGGGATTTACTGACTGGGTGGATTGACTCAGAACAGTAAATATATATCATCTTGAATATAATAAAATATAAAAAGATGTACAGTCAGTATGTTGGGTAGGCATTGGTATAGGATGAAAAGAATATTGAGTGAATCAAGGTCAAGGGATCTTGTAGGACAAAGAAGTTCAAATTTGATCTGAGATATGCCAGAGACTCACTCTGGGTCCTTAAGCATTGAGGTAATACAGCGGAAAAGGTGTTGAGATTAATCAGAGAGCTGTGTGAAGGATGAATTGAAGAACAGCGGAGTCCCAAGGTTAAGGAAGGGTGGGTTAGAGTTTTTTCAGTTATGTGGATATTAGGATGACAAGGACCTGGACCAGACTGGTGGCAGTGAGAATGGACAGGGGTAGATAAAATCAAACACTTGGGATAGAATAGTAAGGAAAATTTGATAATTAACTAAATGGACATGAAGGAAAAGGTGGAAGATTTCATTTTGGAAGAGTAGAGTGCATTCTGTTTTACCACCAGTTTTGCATCTGGTTTTTAATTTTGTTGCTTTCTTGGCTTTATTTCCTTAGAAACCATGGAAAACTAGGCACGATGGCTTTAATTTTTAAGGCTTCTGGTTCCTGAGAGAGTATTTTGAAAAATTATTGACAGTAACTTAGGTTTTTTAAATTAATTGTGTAGGTGATAATACACTAAAAATAATTGCTTAGGGTTAGCAAAATTGTTCATACTATTACTTTGTTGTTCCTTTTATAATCCTGTATAGATTTTGTTTCATTTCTTTGTTATCAAAGTTCCTTTCAATCCAATGTAAGCTTACGTTTCAACTGTATTTTGCATTGTTTTCCAGTAAAGCTTTTGCTTCACTATAATGTTTTTCAGTTGCAGATGCATATCAGAATTTACTTGGAAATCTTTAAAGGAAAAAACTAAACACCAGAGACCTAGTATGTGCTTCAGACTTATTAATCAAATTCTTTGGAAGTACAGCTGAGGTGCCTGTTTTTCAAAAAGCTCTCCCACATGGCAGATATAATCCCCTCTTTTCTCCATAAAGAGGGCGAACCAACCAATCTCAGTTATCAGTAGGGATGTAGAAATATTTAAGATTTTTTATTTTAATATATACTTTTTTTTTTTGAGTAGTTTTAGGTTCATAACAAAATTGAATGGAAAGTAGAGTTCCCATGTATCCCACTACCTTCCCCACCATCAACATTCGCATTAGAGTGGTACATTTGTTGTAATGAAACTAACACTGATACATGATTATCCAAAGTCCATAGTTTACATTAAGTTTGCATTCATTCTTTGTGTTGTACATTCTTTGGAGTTTTGACAAATATATCGTTACTGGCATCCACATAATCCAGTAAAGTATCATACATAATAGTTTCACTGCCCTAAAAATCCTTTCTGCTCTGCTGTTCGTTCCTTCCACCCTGCAAACCTTTGGCAACCACTTATCTTTTAACTGTTTACATAGTTTTGCCTGTTGTAGAACGTCATTTAATTGGAATCATACCCATGTGTTTTTTCAAAATTCTCAATGTGGCAGATATATCTCTGTACCCCACAAAAAGGAGGAGAGGAAGATATTATATTAAATAATCTCATTTATGTATAGTGGCATATAAATTTTTCTTTTATTTTTTTTTAATGTTTGTTTATTTTTGAGAGAGGGAGGGAGGGACAGAGCAGGGGAGGGGCAGAGGAAGAGGGAGACACAAAATCTGAAGCAGACTTCAGACTCTGAGCTGTTGGCACAGAGTCCGACCTAGTGCTCTAACCCACGAACTGCAAGATCATGACCTGAGCTGAAGTCTGATGCTTAACCAACTGAGCTACCCAGGCGTCCCATATGGGTTTTTTTTTGTTTGTTTGTTTCTTTAATTGAAGTTGTAGTTGATACAATGTTACATTACATTCAAATATACAACATAGTGATTCCACAACTCTATACCTATGCAATACTCACCACAAGTGTAGCTACTATATGTCACCATACGACATTGTTACAGTACTGTTAACTATATTCCCTAGTGTCTTCTTTCCCTTCCTTCCATCCCTGTGACTTATTCCATAACGGGAATTCTGTATCTCCCACTCCCCTTCATCTCTTTTACCCATCCTCCCACTCCTCCATCCCCTCTGGGAAACCATGTTTGTATTTATGGGTTGGTTTTGCTTTTTGTTTTGTTTTTTAGATTCTACATATAAGTGAAATCATAGGGTATTTGTCTTTGAGTTATTTCACTTAGCATAATCTCTAGGTCCGTCCATCTTGTTGCAAGTGGCAAGATATCTCTCTCTCTCTCTCTCTCTCTCTCTTTTTTTTTGGTTGGCTGAGTAACATTCCACTGTGTATATATACACCACGTCTTTATCCATTGGTTTATTGTCTATCAGTGGACACTTACTTAGCTTCCTTTTATACCTTGGCTGTTGTAAACAATGTTGCAGTGAACGTAGGGTTGCACATATCTTTTGGAATGAGTGTTTTCATTTTCTTTGGGTAAATACCCAGTTGTGGAATTACTGGATCATTAAATGTTTATTATTTTTGAGAGAGAGAGAGACAGTACAAGCGGGGGAGGGGCAGAGAGAGAGGGAGACATAGAATCTGAAGCAGGCTCCAGGCTCTGAACTGTTAGCACAGAGCCTGATGTGAGACTCAAACCCACAGACCACAAGATCATGACCTGAGCCAAAGTCAGATGCTCAACTGACTGAGCCACCCAGGCGCCCCAAAATGGTGTGAAAATTTTAAAGAAAATATTAACATAGAGTTTAAAAGGGTGATACACCATGACCAAGTGTGTGTATTCCAAGAAGCAATCATTCAATATTAAGAAATCTATTAATATCTCACCATACTTAATAGGTCGAGATAGATAAACTTGACCATTTTAATAACTGCCAAAAAAGTCATAAAAATTCAACACACATTTCAAGTTTTAGAAACAAGTAAAATAGATATGAATGGGTGGTAGGTACTTAGATGTCATTTTTTAAGATATCTCAAAACCATACTGCAACACAGCTGGAGCTAATAGATTGCTGGTAGGAATGCATGATGGTATAGCCACTTTGGAAAACAGTTTGACAATCTTCTGAAGTTAAACATACTCTTATCATATGACCCAGCAGTGTCGTTCCTAGTTTTTTTACCAAGAAAAATGTCAAGAAAAATGACAATATTTGTTCACACAAAAACCATATGTGAATATTTATAGTAGCTTATTCATAATTACCAAAAACTGCGAACAACCCAAATGTCTATCAGTTGGCAAATAGATCAAATGTGGAATACAGTGGAATACAATTCAGCAATAAAAGGAATGAATTATTGATAGATGCAACAAAATTGATGAATCTCAAATTAGTTAATACTGACTGAAAGAAGCCACATTCAAAAGGCTACATACTGGGTGGTTCCAGTCATTTTACATTCTGGAAAATGCAAAACTATAAGGATAGAAAATAAATCATTGAGTGCCTTGGGTTGAGAAGGGAGTGGATTTTCTAGAAAGAGACCTGACAGAACTTCTTGCAGTAAAGGAAATGTTCTCTCTTTGTGTTTACTTAAATGTTAAGTTTTACTGAATGTAAATTATAAATTATACCTCAATAAACCTGGCTTTTTAAAACATGTTTATTTTGAGAGGGATAGAGGGGTAGAGAGCATGCATGCATGTGTGAGAGCCATCCAGGAGCAGAGAGGGAGGGAGGGAGAGAATCCCAAACAGGCTCTGTGCTCTTAGTGCAGATCCAATGCAGGGCTAGATCCCATGAACCGTGAGATCATGACCTGAGCTGAAACCAAGAATCAGATGCTTAACCAGCTGAGCCATCCTGGTATCTTGTAAATACATATTTAATTCTTCCCCAAGAAGACAGTATTGTAAAGATGTTGAGTTTCTTTAACTTACAGTTAGAATGTTATCTGAATATCCAATGACTTTTTTTAAAGAAAGAAAAGATTGGACTAAGTTAATTACTTTTTTGGCCTGGGAACTTCTTTACGTTCTTATTGAGGACTCCAAAGAACTTTTGTTGATGTTATTGTTTTATATCTGTTAATATTTATTATATTAGAAATCAAAACAAATCTTATGTAAAGTGTTTTTTAATGTTTACTTATTTATTTTGAGAGAGAGAGAGAGAGAGGAAGGGGCAGAGAGAGAGAAGAAGAGAATCCCAAGCAGGCTCTGCGCCATCAGCTCATAGCTCCATATGGGGCCTGACCTCATGAACCGTGAGATCATGACCCGAGTTGAAACCAAGAGTTGGATGCTTAACTGACTAAGCCAATCAGGTGCCCCGAATGAAATATTTGGAACACAGAAATACACAGTACACATTCTATTAAGCGTCAGAGTAATGATGTCATCACGTCATAAAGCTTCTGAAAAACTTATGAGTGAAAGTGAAAAATAGCATAGGTAGTATCTTAGTAATATTATGAAAATAGTTCTCATGAAAAGCATTTTTTCACATATGATATTGTCAAATACGGAAAAGTTTGAACCAGTTTTGAGTTTAATGATGGTGGTGGGCAACTTCCTCATACATGCTGGTGTACATTGGTTCAGCATTTTAGAGAGTACTTTGATTCTCAGAATTTTAAATGCACGTGCTTTAGACCTTTAGGTTACACTGTTTAGAATTCATTAATGGATATAACTGAATGTGTGCAAATACATGAAGGAGAATATTGGTTAAAGCATTATTTGTGATAAGAAATTTGTGATAAGAGACAAACCTAATTGTCGTTAATGTTTAGTGTCTAGTTGTTGTATAAAAATTACTTTATTAAAAATAATTTATAGGCATTGAAATGGAAAGTTGTCCAGAGTTGAAGCAGAAGTGCAGAACTGAGTGTATAATTTCCCCATCCATGTACAATAAAAACCAGAAGGATATGTGTATACTTGTATAACCAGTTTTTGAAAGGATATGCAGAGAACCTGATGGTGGTTACCTTTAAGAGGAAGTACATTTCCATTTTTCTGTTTATGCCCTTTCGTAGTGTTCATTTTTTTAAAAATGTGAGCTATTTATTTATTTAAAATTTATTTATTTTGAGAGAGAGAGAGAGAGCATGTGTGCGTGCACAAGTTGGGGAGGGGCAGAGAGAGAGAATCCCAAGCAGGCTCTGTGCTGGCATTGCAGGAGCCTGCTTGTGCACTGCCAGCACATAGCCTGAAGTGAGGCTTAAACTTACAAACTGTGAGATCATGACCTGAGCTGAAATCAAGAGTCGGACACCCAACCAATTGAGCTGCCCCAAGCCTTTTTATAATTTGAAAGGCACAAGTGCACTGTAAGGATGATAGAAATTATTAGTTTGAGTGTTGAAATCATTTGTGAGTTCTCAGATTCCACCATTTAACAGGAAAAGAAAGAAAAAACAGGTGCTGGCATTTCTCATGTCTGTTTACTTTTGCAGAGCAGTTGCTCTAATCAAATAGGACTTCTTGATATTCTTCATCAGTTGTACTTTCTAACATCTGTGCCTTTTTCTTTGTACTCTTCTCTGTTTTGTGTGTCTTTCTCTTTTAACTTCAACTGCTGAAATCCTATCTATCCTTTACAGCCTAACTGAAACACCATCTTCTCTATGAAGCTATCCCTCATCACTTTAGTCAGAAGAGATCTTTTTTTGAACCTTTGGAACTATTTATAGCCATTTCTTCATTACACAAATATCAGATGTGAGCTATATATGGGCCAGACAGCGGGAGTATGCTTTCATCTTTTTTCTCTTCACCTTATAAGGTAATATCCCCATTGTGCACATAAGGAAACCGAGGCTCACAGAAGTTTAGTATTTTTTCTACGTCGTCATACTAAGAAGTAAATTTGAAAAGAGAGCTTCAAGGCCAGCACTCTTCTCTGGACTTGCTTCTTAAGTCTCTTTAATAAACAGAAGTAAGTGAATAGTAGTTTTGTATGAATATTCCTTCCCTGTTAGATTTTTTTTATATTAAAAAAATGTTTGCAATAATTTGAAAATTTCAAGAAGTGTATAAAAATCTCCTTTTTACCCTTCATCCACATTCCACATTTTATCTTTTACTCCATTTGTTTTATCATTTATTCTTTCTTTCTGTATATGTGCGTGTGTGTGTATTCCTGACATTGCTTTTCCTAAATTATGTGCCCTTCCAGCTCCATGTTGAGTGTAGGCTTCCAGTTATTGAAGTCTAATTGGCTTTTGGTATTGTTAAACTTTATCCAGGTCTTGCCCTGTTACTATAGACTTTCTCCTTTCTCTGACCTAAAACTTCTGATTCTTACAATGCTATATTGTGATATTTCAGAGCCAAAATGCTGTTTGCTTCAGGAATCCAGCTTTTTTCTCTAGATCATTTGTCAGCACCATTAAGTGATTCCTTCAGGATTATTTGCAAATTCTCATCTGCATTGCCCCCGCCTTTCAGTCTAGTAAAACTCAATCTGACAAAATGCCACTGGGTATATGTATCAGTCTGCTTAGACTGCCGTAAAAAATACCACAGATTGGGTAGCTTAAACAACAGAAATTCATTTTATCCCAGTTCTGGAGGCCAGAAGTCCAAGATCAAGGTGCCAACAGGGTTGGTTTCTGGTGGAACTTCTCTTCCTGACTTGCAAATGACCACCTTCTTGCTGTGTCCTCACGTGGCCTTATTTGTGGGCACATAGGGGGTTAGAATGGGGGAAGAGATTTCTGGTGTGTTTCTTCCTTTTTTTTTTTTTTTAAGTTTATTTATTTTGAGAGAGAGTGTGAGCAGGGAAGGGGCAGAGAGCGAGGGAGAGAGAGAGAATCCCAAGCAGGCACTGCACTAGGACCTAAGTCAGCACAGGGAACCCAGTGTGGGACTCAAACCCACGAACCGTGAGATAATGACCTGACCTGAAATGACCTGAAATCAAGAGTTGGATGCGTAACCCACTGAGGCACCCAGTGCCTCTTTTCCTCTTCTTATAAGGACACTTTTCACCCTCTCTTCCTCTTTTTATAAGGACACTAGTCCTACTGGATTAGGGTTCCACACTTATGATATCTTAATTAACCTTAATTATCTTCTTAAAGGTCCTATTTCCAAATATAGTTATATCGGAAGTTAGGGCTTCAATATATATAGTTGGTGAGGGTGGAGGAGTACAGTTCAGTCCATAACAGTAGAGCATCAGGTTTATAATCGGGAACGTAGGTTCATATCCTTGCTGTATCTTGTATTATGTAACCCTGGCCAAGTCACCTCTTTTAGCCTCCTGAGTCCTTAACTGTAAAGGATGAGAATAATAATTTCTTGCCTCATGTGTTTGTTAAGAGATTCAGGTAAAATAGATGATGCAACACAGCGCATTATAAATCAAATGATTCTGAATTCAGGTGTGCAATAAAATCATCTTAAAAGGAACTCTTCTGTGAATTCCAGTCTGACTGCACAAGGAGCTCTACAGACCCACTCCCTAGTAAAAGTGGGAAAAACTTTAAAAACAGCTGTTTAAAGCTTCTGGAAATGGCCCTAGGCTTCCATTTGGGGGAAGGTTTTCTTCTTGGGAGGAGCAGGACATCAGGATTTCTCTTCCCACCCCCAGGTGCCTGATGCTGATGCTAAGTTTTGGTATATGTGGTGGAGAGGTAGTTCTGGTGCCACCCACCCTCCTACCTACCTGGACAAAATACTCAGCGCCTGTAGGGGTTATCACTCAGAGAAGCGTGCTATTGTCTGTACTCCCAACTTGAGAGCCCTAGTTCAGAGATTTGGTTGGGTGGTTAGGGAGAAAAGCGGGTCATAAAATAGCTCCTCATCTCTTCTTCAGGGAATTAATTTACAAGGGAGCACTGATAAGAAGAATAGCTGACTCCTCAGCAGAAACAATGGAGGAGAGAGGCAGTGTAATAATACATTTTAAGTACTCAAAGACAAATACAGTCAACCAAAAATCCTATATATCCAGCAAAGCTATCTTTTTAAAATGAAAGCGAAATGAAGATTTTCCCCAGATAAACAGGAACTGAGAGAGCTTATTACTTACAGACCACCTTGCAAGAATGCTAAAGGAAGCTTTTTATCCTGAAAGCAAGTAATCTCAAGAGAGTAATTTGAATCCATATGAAGAGTACCAGTAAAGGTAATTATGTAGCTTTAAAAGAGAATATAAGGACATATTTTTTCTCCTTTTTTCTTAAAACTGATTCTTGGGCTTATAAGGTATGGGAATGTAGTATATTTGTAGCGTATCTGTCAATAGCACAGAGGAAGTGAGTGGAGGCAAAGCTATGTCAAGCTAAGGAAATGAATATAGGTGATAAATAATTATTACAGTGCATTATTAGGTTTGTAACATTAAATATATCTATAACAATAATTCCATCAAATGGAGGAAAAGGCAGTAGAACTATATAGCATAGCATTTCTACATCTTACTGGAATTAAGCGAGTAATAAATCTGAAGCTAGTATAAGTCTGAAGTTAAAATGTTATATGGTAAGCCCTTGAGCAGCCACTAGGGGGAAAAACTAAAAATACAGTGAAAAAGTCATTAAAGAAATTTTAGTGCTTCATTAGAAAATTTTCACCTAATGCAAAAGAAAGCAGTCAAAGTAATAAAGGAACAAAAAAGACATGAGACACATAGAAAATGAAAAAGCAGTTGTAAATAAACTGTAAGTAATAACATTAAACATGAATTGATTAAATTGTGTAATAAAAAAGGCAGAGATTTTCAGAGTATCCCAACTATATGTTCTCTACAACAGATGTACTTTAAGTTTAAAGATACAAATACATTTAAAGTATAAGGATGGAAAAGATCTGTTATGCAAACAGCAATAACAAGAACACTGGAGTGGCTATTATAATATCTGAAAAAATAGACTAAAGCAAAACGTGTTACCAGAGGTAACTAGTAAGTAGGTTACTAGAGGTAACTAGGCATCTGAAGTGAACGTGGGACATTTTCAAGGATAGATCATATACTAGGCCACAAAACAAATCTTAATACATTTAAAAGGATTGAAATAAAAAAGGTGGTCCTCTGACCACAGTGGAAAGAAATTAGAAATCACTAACAGAAATTTGGGGAACTCACAAATATGTGGAAATTAACATACTCATAAATAACCAGTAGGTCAAAGTAGAAATGAAAAGAGAAATCAGAAAATACTTTGAGAAAAATGAAAATGAAGTTACTACCTAAGAAAACAGTGCTTGGGGCGCCTGGGTGGCTCAGTCGGTTGGGCGTCCGACTTCGGCTCAGGTCATGATCTCGCGGTTCGTGAGTTCGAGCCCCGCGTCAGGCTCTGGGCTGATGGCTCAGAGCCTGGAGCCTGCTTCCGATTCTGTGTCTCCCTCTCTCTCTGCCCCTCCCCCATTCATGCTCTGTCTCTCTCTGTCTCAAAAATAAATAAAATGTTAAAAAAAAAATTAAAAAAAAAAAGAAAACAGTGCTTACAGGGAAACTTCTAGTGATAAATGCTTATATTAAGAAAGAAGAAAGATCTCAAATCAGTAACCTTCCATCTTCAGTCACTGGAAAAAAGAGCAGCCCAAAACAAGCAGAAGGAGAGAAATAATAAAGATGAGAGTAGAAATTAATGAACTAGAAAATAGAAAAATGGTAGAGAAGATTAAGGTAACCAAAAACTGGTTTCTTGAAAAGATTGACAAAATTGGCAAACCTTTAGCCAGACTGACCTAGAGAAAAAGGACTTAAATTAGTAGAATCAGAAATTACTGGGATTGCAAAAATGGAAAGGATTATAAAGGAATACTATGGACAACTGTATACCAATAAATTACATAGCTTAGATAAAATGGACAAATTTTTAAAGACAATTGCTGAAACATTTATATGGACACACTGAATAGTAGACCTATAGCAAGTGATGAGATTGAATTAATCATAAAGGTACCCACAAAGAAAAGCCCAGGCCCAAATGGTTTTACTGCTGGATTCTGCCAAACATTTAAAGAACAATTCTAACTCTTCCTAAAAATTGAGAGGGGTAATACTTCCCAACTTGTTTTATGAAGCTGGTATTACCCTGATACCATAGATATTATGAGATAACTATAGACCACTATCTCTTACGAAGATAAACACAAAAATCCTCCAAATACTACCAAACCTAATTCACCAGCATATAAAAAGAATTTTATGCCACAACCAAGTGGCATTTATCCCAGAAATGCAAGGTTGGTGTAAAGTTCACAAACCAATTACTGTAATGTATCAGTAAACAAAACAAAAAACAAAAGTCACATTGTCATCACCAAAGACATAGAGTTTTTGACAAAATCCAACACTCTTTAATTGATAAAAACATTAAAAAAAAAACCGAATAGAAGGGAACTTTCTCAACATGAATAAAGACACCTATGAAAAATTCAAAGATAATGTCATACTTAATGTTGAAAAACTGAATGCTTTTCCCCTAAGATCAGGAATAAGACAAGAGTGTCTGCTTTCTCCATTTATATTTAACATTGTGTTAGAGTATCTAACTATGGTACTTATGAAAAAAAAATACACAAAGTCATCAAGATTGGAAAGAAAGAAAGAAAACTGTCCCTGGCGGGTGACATGCTCTGGTATGTAAAAAATCTTAAGGAATCCACTAAAAAAATATTAGCGCTGATGCACAAGTTCAGCAAAGTTGCAGAATACGAAGTCAGTATACAAAAAAATCAATTGTATTTCTGTAGACTTATCATGAACAATCTAAAAGTGAAATTAAGAAAAAAATTCATTTGTAATAGCATCAAAAAAATTAAAACAGGAATAAATTTAACGAAGTGTACAACACTGAAAACTACAAGATATTGTTGAAAGATTCTAAAGAAGCTCTGAGTAAATAGAAAAACATCCTGTCTGTGGTTTGGAAGATTTAACATCAAGATGGCAATACTCCCCACATTGACCTGCAGATTCAGTATAGTCCATATCAAAATCCCAGCTCAGTTCTTTGTAGAAATTGATAAATTGTTCACTCCTAAAATTCACACGGAATTGCAAGGTGTCTAGAAGAGCCAAAACAATCTTGAAAAAGAATAAAATAGGAGGACTTATACTTCCTGATTTCAAAACTTAACAAAAATGGTACTCAAGATTATGTGGAATCAGCATAAGGGTATATACATACAGATCAATGGAATAGAGTTGAATAAAACCATATAGATATGGTCAATTTGATTTTCAACAAGGGTGTCAAGACGATCAGTGGAGGAAGAAAAATCTTTTCAACAAATGGTGCCTGCCTGGAACAAATGGGTAGCCAGTTATGAAAGAATGCATTTGGACCCTTACCTCATACCATATATAATAAATCGCGCAAAATGAATGACCGACCTAAATGTAAAAGCTAAAATTTAAAACTCCTAGTAGGAAATTTAGGATTTATAATCCCTAAGTATGACACTAAAAGCATGAGCAACTACAACAAAAAAATAGATTGATTTGGACTTCATCAAAATTAAAAACTTTTGTGTTTCAAAGGACACCATTAAGAAAGTGAAAGGACAACCTATAGAATTAAAATATTTAAAGAATATAAATCTCATAAGGATTTCTATCTAGAATATATAAAAAATTCTTACAATTCAGTGATAAAAAGACGACTTAACAATGGGTGAAGAATCTGAATAGACTTTTTTTTTATGGAGGATATACAGTTGGGAAATAAATTTATGTGAAATGACAGCAGATACCAAAAATTGTAATAGTAATTGTCGGCGAGGATGTGGAGAAATTGTCAACCCTTATGCCCTGCTGGTAGAAATGTAAAATAGCACAGCACTTTGGAAAAATATTTTGGCAGTTCCTGAAACGATTAAACAGTTACTGTGTGACCCAGTAGTTCCATTCCTAGGTATATACCCAAGAAAAAACATATGTCTACATAAAAACTTGTCCACAAATGTTTGTGGAAGCATTATTCCTAATAGCCAAAAAGTGGAAAGAAAGAACCCAAATGTCTATCAGCTGATGAGTAGATACAAAATATAATGCAGTATATCCATATAATGGGATATTATTCAGCCATAAAAAGCAATAAAGTACTGCTATATGTTGCAACATAGATAAACTTTAAAAATATGCTAAATGAAAGAAGCCAGGCACAAAAGATCACACATGTGATTCTGTTCATATGAAATGTCCTGAATAGGAGTGATAGGCAGATGGTATGCAGTTTCTTTTTGAGGTGATAAAAATGTAAAAAAAAAAAAAACAAAAAACAAAAAAACGTGTGGTGATGGTTTCACATGGCTGTGAAAATACCAAAAGCTATTGACTTGTACACTTTAATAAAGCTGTTAAAAAAAGTAACCCATTTCTGGTGTCCCTACAGAGTGAGGGTGGGCATGTATATATTTAAAAGGCTGAGCTATTAGAATAACAGAGCTCCTTACCATAAGCTAAGCTCATTTGTTCCCTTCCTCTCTCATTTTTGTAGAAATCATGACCACCCCAGGAAAAGAGAACTTTCGCCTGAAAAGTTACAAAAATAAGTCCCTGAATCCTGATGAGATGCGCAGGAGGAGGGAGGAAGAGGGACTGCAGTTACGCAAGCAGAAAAGAGAAGAGCAGGTAAATCCTTTTACCCTTTTAAATTTATTTTAAAGAACTTAATGTTAACATATTAAGCCTGAAACCACTTCTATTTTAGTTTTGACGGTGTTGGATGTGTGAGTGTGTGTGTGTGTGTGTGCGTGTGCATGTGTGTGTGTGTGTGTATCCCCTGTATCATAAAATCAACATGTTTTGGGAGTCCGGGAGAGGAGGTGATGAAAAGTAGAATACAAGAATAAAGAAATCTCTCAGGTTCTCATATTCCCAATACAACCACTGTTTAATATTTTGGCCTATTTGTTTTTAGTGTGTTTTATTTTTCTAAAGTTGGAGCTTCCTTAAGATTTTATGTGCATATTAATGAATTCTCAAGTGACCAATAAAACACTGCTTTTCATTACAATCTTTGATTTGAAAAGTTGTAAACATAGAAGATTAAAGAATAGATAGTGAACCTTATAAAATCATCCTATGGATTCAGTAATTGTCAGTAGCAGGCCATACTTGGTTCATGTCTATCTTTACGTTTCTTTATTATGTAGTATTTTAAAGTGAAATCTCAAGGAATATGTCTTTCTACCCCTAAATTCTGCAGGCTTCATTAGGACATTGATTTTTTATCTTCTTTTTTTTTTTTTTTAAATTTTGGTCATTTTTAACTTAACATCTGAACATCTACAGGAGAATTTGGGACTCTCTCTCATTTTACCTTCCTCTAAAAATGCTTAGAATGAACAGTCCATCCCCATCCCTTTTGGCAAAGAGATTTAAAGACATTTAGGTGACTTTTTTTTTAAGTTTATTTGTTTTGAGAGAGACCAAAACAGCGTGAGTGGGGAAGGGGCAGAGAGAGGGAGACAGAGAATCCTAAGCAGGCTCTGCACTGTCAGTGGAGCCTGATGTGGGGCTTGAACTCATGAAACCATGAGATCATGACCTGAGGTGAAACCAAGAGTCAGATGCTTAATTGACTGAGCCACCTAGGCGCCCCACGTTACTTTTTTTTTTTTTTTTTTTTTGCTAAGGAGAGATTTTTGAGCTTAGAAGGACCATTTGACCCCCACACTGCAAAAGCTCCATAAAAGGCGAATAAATGACTCCGTCCTTTCATACCTGAGAAATACGGTAATCTGTCATAAATATTTTGCAGTTAACAGTGAGCTGTTTTCAACATACACTGTTTTTTTGAGTAACACTGCATGGAAAATCCAAGTAGTTAAAGTCTAAGAGTACATTACAACTTCAGTGTTGTTTTTTTTTTGTTAGGGCTGTAGATATTTGAATCAAACAGTGTCATTGTTACTGTTATTTTTGGGCAAAGAGAGTTTGTAATATTATAATAAAGTTTATATTAAGTGTAGTAAATTAAGTTATGAGTTACCACTTAGTCATAAAAGGATGAGTTTCTCTGGGTTTCTTATTACCTCTTTATTCATCTCTGTGTCTTGAGGTGGAACCTTTTCTTTGAATAAACTTTTATATTAGCTTCTATTTTGGTAGTAAATTTCAGAAATCATAATAGCATTGTTACATATTTATATTCCTATATATGAATACATAAATATATGTACATGAGCCCAAGTATAGGTCTGAATATAGCCACCAGCTTATGCATCATATTTGGCATAAAGCCATTTGAAGGTGTAGTAATGATACTCTGCCATTAACAGTGTTCATATTATTCTCTTCTTGGTGATGGGTGATTTCATGTAATTAGACTTCATTGTAAAGTCTGTGTAAATAAATTTTTTGTATTCACTTACCTGCCTGAAGGCAAATGCTCCCTGTCCTTAATATATCAAGTGGCAAGTATGGTCCCATATATTGGGCTAAAAATATTTGTAGTTGAAATTCTATTGGCTTCATTGTATGAGATCTGAAATTTTGCTATGGCTTTAATAAGTTTCTGTGATAAGTTTTTGGAATACTGCTCTATTGAAAATCCTCATTTCTTAATTTCTTATGTGCCGTGTAACGTAGAAACAACTGGTAAAAACTAATCAGGCTTCTTAATACCATAACAGTACTTGTTTCATGCCTGCTTTGTAAAATGGTAAATATCAGTAAGATACAGACTCGTTTAGGTGCTGTTTATCTTTCCACAGTTGCTTTGTCATCTATTGGGAAACCTCACAGGTCTAGGCCAGCTGATGAGCTAGATGTGAGAGTAGCACAGGAGTTGATGTTGCCAAGTGCACAAAAGATAACTTGCTGCATCTTTATAGAGTTATCCTTTTAGCAGACTAACATTTAATTTTTGTTATATCTGGACAGCACTGTAAAAATGACCCCTGTATACTTGTCACTTACAGACCAAACTAAAATTATTTTGGGCAAAATATTTTGCTAGTTGGTATCATTCTGATTGAGCCAGTACTTATAAATTTGAATTAAGCAGACTCTTGTTAACTCTGAGTGAATAGGTAACCTAGTGCTGCTTAAATAGAAATTGCCTGATGTTTCTAGTTATAAGAAATATCTTGTGAAGTGAGCAAGTTGATAAACTTCCGGACAGGCAACTTCCATTAATTAACTTGGTTGACAAGTGCAGGCAACATGTAGTCTGTAGATAAGGCCTACAGATCATGATTGTTTTGGCAGTTTTTTCTTTTTTTAAACCTGTTTTTCTCTGAGTAATACATGTTGTTGAAAAAGGTAAATAGTACTACAGTACTTGAAACCAAACCACCAGTGTTCTTGGTCTCATTCCCAAGTAAGCCACTTCAATCCTCTTAACTATTTATTTATCAATTTAAAGTATTATCTATTGATGTTCTGTTATGGTGGGTGAAGATTTAAGCTCTTACACGACTTTTCCCATGTGTCTATTCTCCTAAACAGTTGTACTATCCTATGTAAGTATCATTTATTGCTGAGCTGAGTAGTATACCATGGTTACATTTCCTTTCTTTGTATTTGTTTTTCCTGGCATTAATTGTCTGATTTTTTTTTTTTTTTTTTTTTTTTTTTTACCTGCTTGGCTTTTTTTCTGATTCCTGGCTGCTTTTCCTTTTCTTTTACAGCTCTTTTAAGTTATTTTTATCTGATTTTCTACTTGCTTAAACTTCTCAGATAATTTATCACTTTCATATTTTTTCCTTTGGAGACCTCTTCCCTACATTTTCTGACCTCTAGCACCAGTCAGAATTGTTTGTCCTGTGTTCTTGCTGTATCGCTGTAGTCTTAGAACTTCCCTTAACTGGAAATTTCTCCTGTCTTATCTTGTCATCATCCTTGTGATGTAAGCGCTTTGGTGTTTTTATTTCAAATCCTACTTGTTTACCAGCAGTTGTGGTTTTCATGACCCATAGTAAAGATCGTAACAGTATCCTGCCATTCCATATTAAAAACACTGCTTGTGGATATAAATTTTGCAATGCCAATAGATGTAATTTTAGTGATTAGGCTTGATTTAGAAGTCCTGCAAATGCTTTAGTAGTTGTGAAACAAAATGAAATCGTAATGAAGAAATCCTTAAAAATAAACAAGAAGATTCAGCTGGGTCTAGCTCTGTGTCATGCTTGTGGCTAAACCACACAGAGAGGAAATACTTTAATACACTTTGAAATATGACAGAATGGTTAATTATTTCTGTTGGGCTGTATCTAAAGGACAAAAAGGAGTAGAAAGAAATCAACTGCTTTCGTAATCATACAGGATTGATCTTGAAACTATGCATATTTGTGTATGGATACAGTACATAATTATGTTAATATTAGGAACCTAGATCTTTTAGCTTCCGAAAGAATAGAAATATAAAATCAAAGAGGTTATATAAATTTGCATTGGCGATATCATTAGGGATTCATTATGTGTTTTCTTTTTAAAACACATGCACACAAACCAGCTTTGTCCTAGAAAGGCTTAGAAGTAGTGAAATACCTTGTATCAGTGAGCACCTCTAGCACCCTGAGACTGTGGTCATTAGAGAATTTTTCTCTTAAAGGAACAAGGTTTCTTGGAAAAAACACCTGATTCTTGATTAAAGGTAGGGAATATTCAAGGCAAATGTGTAATATTTTTTCATAACATAGAGCAAGGAAGTTTAAGACCATTGAAAATTGTGTTGAAAAGAATCAGGAGATAGCTTGAACAGGTTCCCATTAGCCAAAAGTGGGATTTTTTGAGTATTAGGGCACTTTGAGGACTTCTGCTTCCAGCCAAAGTGGAATAGCAGGGCCCAGATTTACCCTCCTACCTGAAGCAAACCCAAGAATAACCAGACAAAATACATGAAACACTAATTCAAGACACCAGACATTAGCCATTGAAGGACAGTGATCTCTAGAGATGGGAAACAAATGAGTTGAGCCCTGTCATTGCTTCAGCTTACTGCCCAACAGAGTTTCCAGGTTGCAACACAGGGAGAGGGAACTAAGGGCCAAAGCCTTCCTGAATTGAGGAGACAGAGCTGAGAGTCTGGAGAGACAAAGACATCCATTCATAGGAGGGAATACCAAAAGGGAGACTTGTGTCTATAGAGAGAAGCCTGGAGATCTTCAAAGTGTTTTTTTGAATATTCAGCAGAGTACTGATCAGCATATGTGCTTGAGGAGACTACTAAGGCAAGAGAAACTTATCATCCAAAAAGATCAGAGGGAGCAGTGCCTGGCCCTTACACAGTGCTGACACTAGTTCCTGTTCCTATAGCCAGACTGGAGAAACTCATTTACGGGGCCATTAGGTATTCAGGAGAGTCTTGCCTCAGTAGTGGAGATTAATTAGCCATAAATTTACTACTGCCCCAGACCTACCTAACAAATCATAAAAGCAAGATCTGAGAGGATCAAACTGCAGGTTTTGGTTTTCCTGAATTAGTAGTCATATAGGAAAAAGAAATAACTGGATTTTCTCTGTCTTCATTTTCAAAATGAATTGGTTTCTTAGCATCCTCCAGAGGGAGCAGGAAAGTCTGTTTTTTAATATTATTAGGAACTCATAGTGTTTAACATAAAATCGATGTATTTCAGTTTATTTTTTCTGTGTTTTTAAAAAAGCAACTTTATGGCTGTATAGTTGACATACAATGGAGTGTACACTTTGTTAAATTTTGAGATATGTATATGTGAAATCATCACTGTAATTAATATAGTGAACATATTTATTGCTATCCAACTTTCCTGGTATACCTTTGTAGTACCTTTTCCCCACCCTTCACCTATCTCCAAACAACTTCTGATCTGTTTTGGTCACCACTGATTATTTTGCATAAATGGACTGAAAAAATATGTATTCTATTTTGTCTGGCTTTTTTCAGTCAGCTTAATCATTTTGAGATTCATTTATGTTGTTGTATCAGTAGTTCATTCCATTTCATTGTTGAATAGCATTCTGTTGTACAGATAAAGCCACAATTGGTTTATCTGTTCACCTGTTAATGGCAGTTTGGATTGTTTCCAGTTTCTGGTGATTACAAATAAAACTGCTATGAACATTCATGATCAGCTCTTTTTATGGACATGTATTTCCATTTCTCTAGATATCTAGGAGGAGAATGGCTGGGTTGTATAGTAGGTGTGTACTTAAGCTGTCAACTGTTTGCTAAAATGGGTTGTACTATTTTACCTTCACATCAGCAGCATATGAGAGTTTCATTGGCTCCACATCCTTCTGAGCATTTGGTATGGTCAGTCTTTTTCATTTTATCTATTCTAAGGTGTGCATAGTAGTATGCCATTATGGTTTTATTATGCACTTCCCTAATGACGGAAGTTGAAAGCATGTTTTCATGTGTTCATTTGCCCCTTTGTATATCTACTTTAGTGAAGTCTGTTTAGTTTTATTTTTTAAAGTCTGCTTAGTATTTTAATTGAGTTGTTTTCTGGATGCAAGTCTTTTGTTGGATATGTGTTTTGTAAATATTTTCTCCTAGCTGATGGCTTGCCTTTTTGTTTTCAGAAGTGCTGTTTGAAGACCAAAGGTTTTGATTTTGGAATTCCATGTATGTTTTTTTCTTTAATGGATTATGCTTTTGTGTGTCAGATCTAAGAATCTTTGCCAAATCCATGGTCACTTAAGATTTTCTTGTATGTTTTCTTTAAGAAGTTTTGTTATAGTTGAAATTTAGGTCTATGATAATTCACATTTAATTTTTGTATATAATGTGAAATAAGAGGAAAGGAGCCTTTTTTTTTTTTAAACATATGGATTTCCAGTTGTTCAGGTGTCATTTTTTGAAAAGATTGTTTTACTTCACTGATTGCCTTGAAACCATTTACATTCAATTGACCATCTCTGTGTGGATCTGGCTTCTGAACTTCTATTTTGTTCCCATTGGTTTATTTATCTGTCTTATTTACCACACTGTCTTGATTACTGTAGCTTTTATAATGAGTCTTGAAATCATATTACTAGCTCTCTAACCTTGTTCTTTCCAAAAATTGTTCTGGCTGTTATAGGTCCTTTGCATTTTTATATGAACTTCAGAAACAGCTTGTCAGTTTGTGCACAAAAGCCTGCTCTGGGGATTTGATTGTGATTTTGTTAGATGTGTAGATCAGCTGGGGGAGAATTCCTATCGTAACAATGAGTCTTCTGACTCATAAGGACCGTATTTCCCGTTTATTTAGGTCTAAAATTTCTCTCAGGGATTGTAGTTTTTTTGTCAGATTTTCCCCTAAGTATTTCATAGTTTCAATGCTATTGTAAATGATATCTTTTGAATTTCAACTGTTTTCAACTGTTCATTGTTAATATTTAGAGTCCCCTGGGACTCACTGAGAGAGACGGTTCCCCTTCTTGGAGTGCGTCTGGGAGAGATGGCATTGCCTCTTTGGGGAGAAAAGAGCCGGTGGGCACCATTTCCCTCAGTATAGGCACAGAGACACCAGCTGAAGGTGGCTAACCTGGACACTGGCTCTCTGCTGCACTTTACTCCAAACTCCATGCCTCTGTGCTTTGGTGCAACTGCCCTCCAGGGACAAACCTGCACCAGTCTCAGTGCAGTGAGACCCTCCCTCAGAGGACCGGCACAGCTTCATGTCATGCCAGGTTCGTAAAGTTTGGAGTTTGAAAACTCAGTGGGCCTGCTTGGGATAGACCCCAAGGTGCAATGTACTGCTGGGTGGCCAGATGGCTAGGACACAGGGTGAAGGTAGTGAGCTAAGGGATGCCTGGGATACACCAGGGGAAATTGCTCTTCTGGGAGGGCTTTGTGGTGGTGGGATGTGAGTTCCCCTCTCTGGTGACTAGGTGGCTGGCTGAAATAATTTTCCTCCCTTACCCCTTAGTATAAACTAACGTCAGTAAGCAGCACAGCGCCAACCGGGGTGGCTTACATTTGTTACACTAGGCCCTGGTCTCCTGCCCTCTGCAGGTGGAGCTTTACTAAGGCAGTTGTACTTGAGAACTAGAGCAGCGGGCCCCTCCCCCAGAAGACCAGCACAGGCCCTTGCACACACCGTGTCTTTTGACCATGAGTTCTGTGAAGTTTCAGCTCTAGTGGAAGTACCATCAAGTCTCTTTTAACAAGCAGACCAGAGCACACCTAGTTAAAACTCACCATACTCTGGCCAATGTTCAGATAATCCCCACTGCCCACTGCAGGAAAGGAGACTCTACAGAGGACTGACCTGAGGGAAAGAGCAGTCAAACACAGCAGGAGAGTGCACACAGCATATACCAGAGTCATTTTATTTTATTTTATTTTATTTTATTTTATTTTATTTTATTTTATTTTATTTTACTTTTTTGAGTCACTTCTTTTTTAAATTTTATTAATTTTGTTTATTTTTGAGAGAGAGAGGGAGAGAAAGTGCAAGCAGGGGAGGGACAGAGAGAGAGGGGAAGACACAGAATTTGAACCAGGCTCCAGGCTCTGAGCTGTTAGCACAGAGCCTGATGCGGGGCTCGAACTCACAAACTGCGAGATCATGACCTGAGCCAAAGTTGAATGCTTAACCGACTGAACCACCCAGGCACCCCACACCAGAGACACTTCTGAAGCACTAGGCCTTGGACAGTATATGACCTCTTCTTCATAAAGCCATTACTCTTAGTAGCAGGAAACATAACAGGCTTTCCCAACACAGAGAAGACAGAGACCTAGACAAAATACCAAGATGTAGGAATTCATACCAAAAGAAAGAGCAAGTAAAAGTCATGGCCAGGGATCTAATTGAAAAGGTTGTTAAGTAATATTCCTGAACCAGAATGTAAGGCAACAATGATAAAGGTATACTCTGGGCTTGAGAAAAGCTTAGACAACACCAAGGGTCCCTTACCACAGAGATAAAAGACTAAAAAACTAGTCACGCTGAAATGAAAAATATAATAACCAAGATTTGAAAACAAATGGATATAATGACCACAAGAAAGGAAGAACTAGAGGAGTGAATAAGTGACACAGAAGATAAAATTATGGAAAATAATGAAGATGAAAAGAGGGAAAGAAAAATACTAGATCATGAATGCAGACCTAGGGAATGAGGTGACTCCATAAACCATAATAACATTTGTATCATAGGAATCCCAGCAGAAGAAGAGAGGGAAAAGGGGGCAGAAGGTTTATTTGAGGAAACTATAGCTGAAAACTAATATGGGGAAGGAAACAGACATCCAAGTCCAGGAGGCACAGACACCTCCCATCAAAATCAACAAAAGCGGGCCAACACCAGGACATATTGTAGTTAAATTTGCAAAATATAAAGAAAAAAAAAAAACCTTAAAAGCAGTAAGACAGACGAAGTCCCTAATTTAGAAGGGAAGACAAATAATGTTAACATCAGATCTCTCCACAGAAACTTGACAGGCAAGAAGGGAGTGGCATGATATATTCAGCATACTGAATAGGAAAAATATGCAGCCAAGAATACTCTGTCCAGCAAGGCTGTCATTCAGAATAGAAGTAGAAGAGTTTCCCAGACAAAAACTAAAGGAGTTTGTAACCACAAAACTAGCCCCACAAGATGACAGGGGACTCTTTAAATGGGAAAGAAAGACCAAAGTGACAGAGACTAGAAAGGAACAAAAAACATCTCCAGAAACAACAACAAAACAAGTAATAAAATGCCACTAAGTTTGTATCTATCAGTAATTACTCTGAATGTAAATGGACTAAATGCTCCAATCAAAAGACATCGGGTGTCAGAATGGATAAAAACCATCTGTATGCTGCCTACAAGAGACTCATTAAAAAATATTTTTTTTTAATGTTTAATTTGAAGAGAGAGAGAGAAAGTGGGGGAGGGGCAGAGAGAGAGGGAGACACAGAATCAGAAGCAGGCTCCAGGCTCTGAGCTGTCAGCACAGACCCCGATGTGGGGCTTGAATTCACGAACCATGAGATCATGACCTGAGCCGAAGTCAGACGCTTAACCAAGTGAGCCACCCAGGTGCTCCACAAGAGATTCATTTTATTTTTTATTAAAAAAAAATTTTTTTAATGTTTATTTTTGACAGAGAGAGAGACAGAACATGAGTGGGGGGGTGGGGGGGGGCAGAGAGAGAGGGAGACACAGAATCAGAAGCAGGCTCCAGGCTCTGAGCTGTCAGCACAGAGCCTGACGCGGGGCTCGAACTCACAGACTGCGAGATCATGACCTGAGCCAAAGTTGGGCACTCAACCGACTGAGCCACCCAGGTGCCCCACAAGAAATTCATTTTAGACCTAGACACCTCCACATTGAAAGTGAGAGGATGGAGACGCATTTATCATGCAAGTGGACATCAAAAAGAAAGCCAGAATAGCAATACTTATATCAGACAAACTAGGTTTTAAAACAAAGACTGCAACAAGAAATGAAGGGGGGGAGCACTATATCATAATAACAACATATCATATCAACTATTATTATACAATAATAGTAGGGGACTTTAACACCACACTTACAGCAATGGACAGATCATCTAAGAAGAAAAGCAACAAGGAAACAATGGCTTTGAATGACACACCGGACCAAATGGACTTAACAGATATATCTAGAATATTTTTTTCTAAAGCAGCATAGTACACATTCTTTTTGAGTGCACATGGGACATTCTCTAGAAGAGATCACATACTGGGTTACATACCAGGCCTCAACAAGTGCAAAAAGGTTGAAATCAATACCATGTATATTTCAGATCACAATGCTATGAAACTTGAAGTCAGCCACAAGAAAAAATGTTGAAAGACCACAAATACATAGAGGTTAAATCCATTTACTTGGAGGCACCTGGGTGGCATTCTACTTGGAGGTTAGTCATTCTACTTGGGGCACCTGGGTGGCTCAGTTGGTTAAGTGTTTGGCTCTTGGTTTCAGCTCAGGTCATGAATTCACGGTTCAAGTTAGAGCCCTGTGTCGGAGTGTGCTGACAGTATGGAGACTGCTTGGGGTTCTCTCTGCTTCTCCCCTGTATGCGCTCTCTCTCTCTCTCTCTCTCTCTCTCTTTTTCTCTCTCTTTCTCTCTTTTATTTTCTCTCTGTCTCTCTCTCACACACACACACACATTCTCTCTCTGAAAATAAATGAACTTAAAAAAAATAACATCTTACTAAGGAATGAATGGATCAGCCAGGAAATTAAAGAAATAAATACAGGAAACAAATGAAAACGAAAACACGACAGTCCAAATCCTTTGGAATGCCGCAAAAGGGGTCACAAGAGGGAAGTATATGCAATACCGGCCTACCTCAAGAAGCAAGAAAAATCTCAAATATACAACCCAACCTTATACCTAAAGGAGCTAGAAAAAGAACAACAAATGAAGCCTAAAGCCAGCAGAAGAAGGGAAATAATAAATATTAGAGCAGAAATAAATGATATAGAAATAATAACAACAACAACAAAAAACAGTGGAACAAATCAGCAAAACCAGGAGCTGGTTCTTTGAAAAAATTAATAAAATTGATAATCACCTAGCCAGACTTGTCAAAAAGAAAAGAGAAAGGACCCAAATAAAATCAGGAAGGAGAGAGGAGATCCACAACCAATACCACAAATAAAAACACTTATAAGAGAATATTATGAAAAACTATATGCCAACAAATTGGGCAATGCAAAAGAAATGGATAAATTCCTAGAAACATGTAAACTACCAGAACTGAAACAGGAACAATAGAAAACATGAACAGACTGGTAACCAGCAAAGAAATTTGAATCAGTAATCAAAAATACCCTAATAAACAGAAGTCCAGGGCCAGATGGCTTCCCAGGGGAATTCTATCAAACATTTAAAGGAGAGTTAATACCAGTTCTTCTCAAACTGTTCCAAAAAATAGAAATGGAAGGAAAACTTCCAAACTCATTCTATGAGGCCAGCATTACCTCGATTCCAAAACCAAAGATCCCACCAAAAAAGACAATTACAGTCCAGTATCCCTGCTGAACATGGATGTAAAAATTCTCAACAAAATGCTAGCAAATCAAATCCAACAGTACATTATAAGAATGATTCACCACAATCAAGTGGGATTTATCCTTGGGCAATAAGGATGATTTAATATTCTCAATGAATCAGTGTAATACACCACATTATTAAAAAAGATAAGAAATACATGATCCTCTCAGTAGATGCAGGGAAAGCATTTGACAAAGTACAGCATCCTTTCTTGATAAAAACCCTCAACAAAATAGGGATAGAGGGAACGTATCTCAGCATCATAAAGGCTGTATACAAAAGACCCACAGCTACTATCATCCTCAGTGGAGAAAAAAAGGAGAGCTTTTCCTCTGTGTTCAGGAACAAGAAAGGGATGTCCACTCTTACCACTGTTATTTAACACAGTACTAGAAGTCCTAGCCTCAACAATCAGCAAAAGGAAATAAAAGGCATTCAAATCAGCAGGGAAAAAGTCAGACTTTATAACTATTTGCGGATGAGATGATACTCTATGTAGAAAACCCAAAAGACTCTACCAAAAAATTGCTAGAACTAATATATGAATTCAGTAAAGTCACAGGGTGCAAACAACATACAATGATCTGTTGCATTTCTATATACCAATAATGAAGCAGCAGAAAGAGAATCAAGGAATTGATCCCATTTACAATTGCACCCAAATTACAAGATACGTAGGAATAAACCCGCCAAAGAGGTAAAAGATCTGTACTCTGAAAACTGTAGAACAAAAAAGACACTGAATAGCCAAAGCACTCTTGAAAAAGAAAAGCAAAGTTGGAGGCATCATAGTTCTGGACTACAAGTTATATTACAAAGCTGTAGTGATCAAGATTGTATGGTACTGGCACAAAAATATAAATATAGATCAATGGAACAGAATAGAAAACCCAGAAATGGACCCACAACTACATGGTCAACTAATATTTGACAAAGCAGGAAAGAATATCCAATAGAAAAAAGATAGTCCCTTCAACAGATGGTGTTGGGAAAACTGGACAGCGACATGCAGAAGAATGAAACTGGACCACTTTCTTAGGCAATGCACAAAAATAAATTCAAAATGGATGAGTGAGCTAAATGTGAGACAGGACACCATCAAATTCCTGGAGGAGAACACAGGCAACAACCTCTCTGACATCAGCCATAGCAGCTTCTTACTTGACATGTCTCTGGAGGCAAGGGAAACAAAAGCAGAAATGAACTATTTGGACTTTATCAAGATAAAAGCTTCTGCACAACAAAGGAAACAAAACTAAAAGGCAGCCTTCAGAATGGGAGAAGATATTTGCAAATGACATATCTGATAAAGGGTTAGTAATCCAAAATCTGTAAAGAACTTATACAACTGAACACCCAAAAGTCAAATAATCCAGTTAAGAAATGGACAGAAAACATGAATGAATTCCAAATTACGGAAAGAGTCCAAATGTCTATTGACTGATGAATGGATAAAGAAGGTGTGGTGTATATGTACAATGGAATACTACTCAGCAATAAAAAAGATGAAGTCGTACTATTTGTAATGAAGTGGATGGAGCTAGAGTGTATTATTCTAGGCAAAATAAGTCATAGACAAATACCGTATGATTTCACTCATGTGGCATTTAAGAAATGAAACAGATGAACGTAGGAGGGAAAAAGAGAGGCAAACCATCAAACAGACTCTTAAACATAGGGAACAGAGTGAGAATTGCTAGAGGGGAGGTTGTGGGGGGAGATGGATTAAATGGGTGATGGGTTTTAAGGAAGGCAGTTTTGATGAGCACTGGGTGTTACATGTAAGTGATGAATCACTAAATTCTGTTCCTGAAACTAATATACTATAATGTTAACTAACTGGAATTTAAATAAAAACTTGAAATTTAAAAAAAGAAATTTTTGGCCATTTTCCAAATATATTCCCCTACCCCAATCTTAGAACTCCAGTGCATGTGTGTTAGGCCACTTGATGTCCCACAACTGACTTATATTTTGTACAGTTTTTTCAGTCTTTTTTCCATCTCTTTTATTTTGGAGTGTTTATATTGCTATGTCCTTAAATTCACTAATTTTTTCTTCTGCAATATGTAATTGGCTGTTAATCCTATCCAGTGTGCTTTTCATCTGAAAAATTTTATTTTTCATGTCTAGGTATTTGCTTAGCCTTTTTGTTCATCTCTTCCTCTCTCTCCTCATGGCTGTACTTTTACCTTTCAAATATGTGGAATATATAACAACATTTATAATGCTCTTTTCCATTTTGCCGTTTTTGTCATTTCTAGGTGATTTTGATTAATTTTTCTCTCTTCTTTTTAGTGCTTCGTAGTTTCCAATTGAATTCTAAGAATTATGAATTTTATCTTGCTTGTTGTTGGAGTTCTTGTATCTTTAAATACATATAGTTCTGAATTTGTCATTGGGTTTAGTAAATTACTTGTAACGTTTGTTTTTACGTTTCATTGGGCTGGAACTTTAATATCCTTTAATCCAGGGGCTAATTTAGCTTTAGTGCTGTGTCCATTTCCTTCTGAGTGTTGTACTAAATGCCCTTTATATGTTAGGAAGTGTTTTCTGTGTGTGTGTGTGTTTTTTAAGTTTATTATTTTGAGGGAGGGGGCAGAGAGAAAGGGAGAGAGAACCCCAAGCAGGCTCTGCTGTCAGCGTATGCCTGACATGTGGCTTGATCCCACAAACTGTGAGACCACAACCTGCGCCGAAATCAAGAGTCGATGCTTAACCAATTGAGCCTCCCAGGTACCCTAAGTCTTTTCTATCTGGTTGAAACATGAATATCTCTTGACTGATATAACTGTCAAAATTGTTCTGCATGTTTGTTGGGGGTGATTCCTTTCCCAGCTTTTCCTTACACACCTGTGCTTATTAGCAGGAAGCTAAAGACTCATGGGGAACTTTCTGCAGATTTTTAGAATTCTCTCTATGTTGATCTGTTTATTACTCTGCCTGTGGATTCTAGTTGTCTTGGCCTCCTCATTTCTAAACTCTGTCTGCTCAACTGAGTGAGCCTGTAGACCCTGTTTGGGTGTTGTCTTCCCTGTGCGACAGCCTGAAAACTCTGTGTAGGTAATAATCTGAGGCAGTCATAGGGCCAATCTTACTTCTTTCCTTTCCTGAAGGATCAATGCCTGGTCTGCCTCTTATCCATTGGCCGAAACCTGTTATTTTATGCATTTGTCTGCTTTTAGACAGGGTTGCATAGGGTGAGAGGATAAGTTATTGGTCCTCTGTCATGGTTTGATGAAAAAGTGAACTGCCTGGGACTATTGAAGATATAATGGAGGGGCACCTGGGTGGCTCAGTCAGTTGAACATCTGACTTCGGCTCAGGTCATGATCTCACGGTTCGTGAGTTTGGGCCCCATGTTGGGCTCTGGGCTGACAGCTTAGAGCCTGGAGCCTGCTTCTGAGTCTGTGTCTCCTCCTCTCTCTCTCTACCCCTCCCCCGCTTGTGCTCTGTCTGTCTCTCTCTCTCTCTCAAAAATAACATTAAAAAAAAAAAGATACAATGAGACACCTTAGTGGCTCCCTTTAGGTAGAAATATTCTTGGCCTACACAAATTGACGATTTAAAGTTAGTTTTCAGGTAGTAGTCACATGTCATCACTGGTTGTTGGACGGGTTAGAAAAGTTGTGAAGTCTCAGTCCATTATTTTTGAGGTTTAGGAGGGAAGTATTAAGCCATTCTGACATCATTTTTATCCTTTCCCACGATGTATTGGTAAGACCATAGTGTTACCAACTTCACGTAAAGGAAAGGGGAATGGCCAAGCGTGCCTCGACTCCTTTTTCACCCTTACTCTTTTTATATGTCGTGCAGTGTTAGGCTTCTCTTAGTAAGTTTTACCACATCAGGTGTTGGTAACAGCATATTGTGATTGTTAATTGCATTAGATTATAAGACTGGAGAATTCTGAACTAGTTCCTCATCATGAAAGTTGAAGGTGGCACAACCTTTAGAATTTTTAAAATGATTTTCAAAAAGCTCCATCTTTTCCTTATTGCCTTTTAAGTGGGGAGCCTAGTTTTTTGATGTTTAACTCCTTTGTATTAGAATACTTGGTAATGATTTTTTATTTTTTAGTTATTCAAGCGAAGAAATGTTGCTACAGCAGAGGAAGAAACAGAAGAAGAAGTTATGTCAGATGGAGGCTTCCATGAGGCTCAGATTAATAACATGGAGATGGCACCAGTAAGTAAGATCATGAAAGAAACTCTTTTTAGTATGTTTCTGAAGATATGAGGCTTAGCTTTCTATTTGGGTTTTTTAAAAAGCGGTTAGTAAATGGCTACAGAAATTACTTGGCATTTCATTTTTGAAAAGAGGTCATATACTTAATATCCTGGTTCATTAGATGTTTTTTATAGTTTGAATAATATACAGTTAAACAGAATTAACTAAATTGTGAAGATTAATTCAGCTTTTAAAACTTAAAAAGATAATTGTAAAATTATTCCTTAAAAGTTGAATAACAAGGGATACTTTAAAGAAAATCCCAGTTTGTTATTCATTTCAGTTATCAAATTGGGCATGTTTATATGATTTTAAAAATTGGTTCCATATCACAGCTGTTGGCTTTTCTATTACAACCTGTTTTATAACTTTCTTGAGGTTACATGAGGATCTAAAAATTATGCTTTGTTTATATGGATACCTGTATAGATTTCTCATTAATCAGTTATGTTTTAATAGATCATATATAGTTTTCAAAAAAAAATCTTTCTTCTACCTCAGTGACCCAATTTCTTTCTTCATTTGCAACCTCTGTTACTGGATTCTTATTCTTCTTGAGAAAATAAGTTTTCTTCCTCCTCCCTTTTAAGCAAATTGTGACATATTGTGCACAGTATCCTATATATATTTTTCTACTTCATAGATCTCTAGTTTTTATGGACCGTTGTTTTTTTGTTTTTTTTTTTTTTTTGTTTTGTTTTGTTTTTTTTTTTTAATTAGGAGAGCAGTTTAAATCATTTTGGAATCTATGTAGATAGACATTGTAGCCAACACTATGATTTTTTTAAATTTTTTTTTTAACGTTTATTTATTTTTGAGACAGAGAGAGACAGAATGTGAACGGGGGAGGGTCAGAGAGAGAGAGGGAGACACAGAATCTGTAACAGGCTCCAGGCTCTGAGCTGTCAGCACAGAGCCCGATGTGGGGCTTGAACTCATGAACTGCAAGATCATGACCTGAGCCAAAGTCTGACGCTTAACCGACTGAGCCACCCAGGCGCCCCAACCAACACTATGATTTTGTGGTGAATTCTTCCAGGCCCTTCAGAAAGTCAAGCTGTCCATTTTTTTAAGTGGATATTAATAGGAAGTATTTCGTGGATTATAATACTAAGATTCTATAGAGGAAACAACTGTAGGAGATTGATTGGTTGATTTTAAGGAATTGGCTCATGTAATTGTTGGAGCTAGTAAGTCCAAAATCCGTAGGGCAAGTCAGTAGGCTGGAAATTCAGGTAAGTGTTGATGTAGTTTTGAGGCTTAAGTTTCTTCAGGAAACCGGTCTTTGCTCTTAAGACCTTCTTCAACTGACTGATTGAGGCCAACTCACATTTTAGAGAGTAATGTGCTTTCCTTGATTATACTAGTTTAAATGTTAATCACATCTAAAAATTATTCTTACAGCAATATCTAGATCAATGTGTGTTCAGACAACTGGCTACTATAAGCTAACCAAATTGACACATAAAATTAACTATCCTAGTAACATTCCTTGGCAACTTGGCATGTATACACAACTCCTTAAACCATACTGAGACTCAGATAAATAAATAACAAAGTTATACCTCCATGTGACATGATATAGTTACTGTTTGTGCAAGTAAAAATGTACTAACCTCCCCGGAAGAAGATGCAAAGTCTTTGAGTGATGTTCAGTTCTCTCCTTGATATCCTGTTACTTAAATGCTGGGATATAAAATTAACAGTGCTTAAATACCATGAATGTAAAGTCAATACATCTTACATTAGGGAATAAGAGGGAAGAAAACGTGTGTGTGTGTGTGTGTGTGTGTGTGTGTGTGAGAGAGAGAGAGAGAGAGAGAGAGAGAGAATGAATGTGTATATCCAAGTGTATCCAGACATTCATAACAGAATCATATAGATACCTTTGTTTATTCAGGTATCAGTTTTGTAAGTTTCAAAGTAGTTACTTTTCTGACTGTTAAGAGCAGAATGCTTCATTCTCCCAGTTGGGATTTGCCAAGTGTTTGGTAAAGTGCTGTTTACCAACCAGTGCTGTTGGTAAGCACTGTTTCCCAACCAGCTATCATTGACAACTCAATGCAGCTTTCTTCACAGTTCATCTTGTTGACTCTAATATTTCATGAAATGACAGGAATTTTATTTCATTCTGACAGGTGACCCTAAGAAGTAGGTTAACTGCTAATATTGGGGATGGGTTATAGTAAAAAGTGGAAAAGTTCTAAGAAAGCAAGAAAATAATGGAAAACTGAAAAGTTTTAATAAAGAAAATAGAAATTTTAAGTAAACTTGAGTCAGCTGTTGAATTTGGTAGCAGCTAGAATCTGTGAATTACACAGGATTATTCTATACTCCATAAATATTTATTGAACATCTTCTATACGCCAGCCTTCGGTGATAGAACAGTAAGATAGACAGGGTCTTTGGTTTTCACAAATCTGCTATACTGGAGGAATCTGGGCAGTAAACACATAACTGAGAAAAATACCTGATAGTGAAAAGGGTTGGCATAGAATTAAAATAGAGTGATAGAGATGGAGCAGTTCCTTTAGATTTGGAGACCATGAAAAGCCTTCTTTTAGAATTTAACAAATTGGTCTGAAAGACAAGGAACAACCAACCATGTGATGAGCAAGGAGAGGAAGAATAATAAACGCCTTCTCTTAGTATTTACTCATAAGATTACTTTCTTATTGTCATGAGCTTCTTTTTTCACAATATTTATTTATTTATTTATTTATTTATTTATTTATTTATTTATTTATAGATGGGGGAGGGGCAGAGAGAGGGAGAGAGCTGAGTGTGGAACCCACGTAGGGCTTGATCCCACAACTGGGAGATCACAACCTGAGCCACTCAGGTTGCCCCCATGAGCTCCTTAATGATAGACAAAGTATTTGGCTTTGTCACATCGTTGATCATCTCAGACATTTCTACATGTAAAGATTATCCTACCTTTGTGTGACTTTTCTAGATAAATATGATTAACTTAATAATGTTGGCCACAGTTTATACTGTCTTTGTTTTCCTTTGATTTAGAGTTACAATTTTATCATTTTTGCTTTTTTGTGTTTCCAGGGTGGTGTAATTACTTCTGACATGATTGAAATGATATTTTCCAATAGCCCAGAGCAACAGCTTTCAGCAACACAGAAATTCAGAAAACTGCTTTCAAAAGGTGAGTTCTGAGTATGTTAAAGTACAGTTGACCTTGAACAACAGGGGCTTGGACTGTGCAGGTCTACTTGTAACGCAGATCTTTTTTGATAAATTGAGTACAATATTGTAAATATATTTTCTCTTTCTTATGATTTTCTTAATAACATTTTCTTTTCTCCAGCTTACTTTATTGTAAGAATACAGTATGTAATACATAACGTACAAAGTAAGTGTTAATTGACTGTTGATGTTATTGGTGAGGTTTCCTGTCAGCTGTAGGCTATCAGTAGTTCAGTTTTGGGGGAGTCAAAAGTTAAAAAGGATTTTTGACTGTGTGGGGATTGGCGCCCCAAGTTTTGTATTGTTCAGGGGTTGACTGTATATTTTTTCATTTAGATAAAAAATACTACTTTCCCATATTCTGTTTTTCACATCACAGGTAAGTTGCTTTGGAATGTGTCTATCAACAGAATAAAAGGACACTTATAGACATACATATAATTATGAGCTATGGCTAATTTTCGAATTTATTTATTTATGCAATCTTACCAGGACCAGAAAGGAGCATTATTTTAATTTCTGAGCTATTTTATAAAAGACTTTAAAGTGATAAGAACAGTAGTCAGTATTTCATGTTAATTCAAATTGAGAAACTCCATTCTTTAAAAAAAAAACAAAACAAAATGTTTTTGTTTTTTTTTTTAAAGATTTTATTTTTACATAATCTCTATGTGGGCCTCGAACTCAAAACCCTCAGATCAAGGTTTGCATGCTCTACTGACTGAGCCAGCCTGGCACCCTAAGAAAAACTGTCAAAATATCACTTGAGAGGTGCCTAGGTTAAGTTGGTTAAGCATCCAACTCCGGCTCAGGTCTTGATCTCGTGGTTCACGAGTTTGAGCCCCGTGTCAGGCTCTGCTGACAGCTCAGAGCCTGGAGCCTGCTTCAGATTCTTTCTGCGTCTCCCTCTCTCTCTGACCCTCCCCCACTCATGCTCTGTCTCTGTGTCTCAAAAATAAATAAAAAGAATTAAAAAAATATATCATTTGAAAGATCAGTGTTATTGCTGGGCATGGTAATTATTTATTTATTTTTGGTATAATTAGGGTAGACTAGAATATGATACTTTTGCCATTCTGGGCAAGTAAACAGAACTATGACTCTGAACCACATTAAAATGTTGATAGTAAACATTGACCTTAAATAAATAGCTGCTACCCTTGGCCCAGTACTAAGGTATAGTTTTTTGGAGTCATTAGTGATAAATTAATATATTCCTTGAGGGAACTGGAATAAAAACCTATAACATATAATTTACATTTTTGTGTGATACAAAAATTACATTTCTCATGTGACAGTTTATTAATATTTGAAGGCTATTATCATGTACACTTTTCCCACTCCTCTTGTCTCTTTTCAGCGTGCTAAGCCTAATGGCTTTCTCACACCATGTGACCTTTTAGGGCCTTTTGCTGCTTTCTACTACTTTACTGCCTAGATTCTAGTTTCCTAGCCATCCCTCTTAAAAATGTGATAACTAGGGGCACCTGGATGGCTCATTCGGTTAAGCATCCGACTCTTGATTTCGGCTCAGGTCATGATCTCAGGGTTGTGAGATTGAGCCCCATGTGGGGTTCCATGCTGAGCATAGGCCTGCTTGACATTCTCTCTCTTCCTCTCTCTCTGCCCTTCCCTGGCACACATGCGTGTGCGTGCCCTCTCTCGAAATAAATAAACATTTAAAAAATGTGGTAACTAGAATATAGTACTTCAGATGTGCTCTCGTTACCCTAAGGTGAGGGGACAGATTGCCTTCCTTGTCCTAGGACTGTACGTTCCAGTAATGTACTCCAAGATAACAGCAGCAGTTATTTTGGTAGTCATGGCACAGTAATGGTTCACTGTATTTGCAGCCATCTAAACTCCCATAGAACTTCTTTTCATGCACATGTGTTTTAGGATTCATCTGTGAAGTCATGTAGATTTTTAAAAATATTTTTATAAATTTCAGTTGCTAAATCCTGCTTTATCCCTGTCGTTTTATTGCAAAGTTCAGCTTATTGTTGTTCTTCCTATATGTTATTTCTGTAATCTAGCATTTTAACTACTTCATCTTTATTATAATCATCAAATTTATTTGTACTACCTGAATAGTTGATAAAACTGTGGAACCAGGCAAAGAACAGGTCATCAGAGCGCTCTCCAAATTAACATTGAACCATTAGTCACCTTTGTTTCATTAAAGCTTTGGACTTGTCTAAGAATCCCTACTAGTACTATAATCTGTCATTTTTCTTGCATCGCTCTGTGAATGTCATCAAGAACTTTGTCAAATCTCTTGCTGAAATTACCATGTTGATTGTTTAGGACATTTTCTGTTAACCCAACAGGTTTCTACCAAATGATTTCATTTATAAAATACTCTGTTGTCATAAATGAAAAGTGAGATTAAGTTGGCAAGTCATCCTTAATGAATTCTTTCTGGCTCCTATTTAACACTGCAGTTGTAAAATTAAATCCTGCAGGCACATGCAGAGTCACCTAATCCAGTTTATTAAAACAACTTCTTTTTAGAGTAAAACCCCATCTACAGAGAAGGGGCTAGAAGGCAGAATTCTGAAATAATAACAGTGGTCATCTTTGGATGTTTTCCCCCCTACTTTCTTAAGTTTTCTAAAATTATAGAAGCAATGGCTTTAATTTTTGAGAATTCTGCCCATCATTTCCATGTTAACGCGTACTTTATTGTGAAACCTTTTGAGCTACCCTAGTCTCAAAGTGACTGCGCTCCATTTTACATTTAGAATTTTACATTTTATTTCTTAGATTTCCAACATGAAAGAGATGCTAAAATGGAGGGAGGGATATTATGAAGTAAATTTGAGCTCATAAATTCCTTGGATTGAAATGAAAGAATTATTTTCTTCTTTCCTTTTATTTTATGGGGAGACAGAACCTAATCCTCCTATTGATGAAGTCATCAGCACACCGGGAGTAGTGGCCAGGTTTGTGGAGTTCCTCAAACGAAAAGAGAATTGTACACTGCAGGTGCGAACCATTTTCATTTCTTGCCTCATATTTTAAATCCCTTTACAAACTTACATTTTATATACAGCTTTGTTACTTAGGTTAATTTATACAGTGGGTTCGTTTTTGATATGATGTTCCTGACAACCACGTTGCAAGCTGCTTTTGATAGCTTTGTCAACATCTAGGCCCTTGGTTTTACTCTTTAGAATTCATGTGATTTTTATCATGAAGAAGATTATTTTATGATGATTGTGGATAACATTTAATAGGGAATCGTTTGCAGTTGAAGAGTCACTATAAGAATCTAAGTGTGGGCTACATAAAATTTGGTTTTGGAAGATTTTTAGATTACATTGGTCGGCTTTGTCAGGGCTGTGTAATATGGGCTAGGTTAGACTCAGTAATCCCCAATCCTGGTCCCAGTTAATCCTTCCCATTCCCCTGAAGAGTTTCCAGGGAGATAGCCTTATGAATCTCCATGCTTCCTGCTGTGTTAATTTAGTCTGTCAGTACTGTATTATATAGGGGTTCTAAGAGGAAATTCTGCAACTTCTGGATTGGATAGTTTTCACAGTAAAGAGAACCACCTGTCAACTGACTCGTCCTGGGAGTTATCTAGAAATTTTTAAATACTGTTTTTGGGTTTTTTTTTTCCCCTGAATAAAGTTGGAGTTTTAGTAGACTGGCAATTTTTCAGTAGCTGTACTTCCTTGGAGTAACCAATTGAATCAGTTTCTGTGTTATTCTTTAACCAATACCTGTGATATCTAAATTCTCACTTATAGGATCTAATCTGAAGGGCTTGGCCCTTTAGAAAGACTCTGCAACTATAAAAATTGGTTAGGTACAAAGTGGATCACAAAATGAGGTTAATTTTCCAAGTATATCTGACAATAACAAGTTAATCGTAAAGGTAACTTTCACCCTCTTGTCTGCTTTTGCCTTATTCTCTGAGGCTGTAGGGAGGGGAACATTTTTATAAATGATAATAACCTCTGTCCCCAGGTTCCTTACTCTCCAGAGGATTGTAGGTAATTCATAAAACTTGATGCCTTGTCTTGATATTTTCTCTCCTTTCCTCCCATCCCGACTTTCTCCTCCTCTTACTCTCTTTGTTGCGGTGATGAGTTATTTCCAGAAGAAAAACAAGAAATCCAGAAAAGGTAGAGTACTTCAATGTCCCATCAGTTTTTCTTCTCCAGTTTGACACTGACTAATCCCCAAGTTCATTTGAATTAGGATTCTGTTTTGGTGGCTGCCTCTTGGATTGTAATTCTGGTCCCCATCTAAGGCCAGGATCATCGGACACCTGAAAAATAATCAGGTTCACCTAGAGAGCAAGGAAAGAGACTTTTATCAGAAAAAAAAAAAAAAAAAAAAGGAAATCCAGACAACCAACACTGCAGAGTACCAAGCCTGAGCCCTAAGCAACCTGCCAAGAGAACCAGAGGGACCAAATGAAGAGCCTTACTGCAGTTTATCATTTGAAAAAGCTTTGTAGGAAGAGGGAGGTAGGGAAGATTATCATTTTGTTCATGTTTATATCCTCTGACAGAGTAGTTCAGAGATCATGAATTTACTCCTGGATTGAGCAGTTTTTAATAGGTGGTCACCGATGTCTAGTTTCTTAATGTGTATAAATGAAGGCCTAAGATGAAAAAAGAGAAATGGGTCTTTCCACATCTCCATGTTCTCCAGTACTCCCTAAAGAGTGCAGTATGTCCTCTTAGTGCCCTCTCCTGGCTAACACATGTAAATTTTACATCATTTGTGATTCTAATCCTAGAGCTTGGATCTTCTGAAGACGAAAGCCTTTGGAAATCTCTAATTTGCGTCTATCTAAATTCTCAGATTCCACCCTTGTGCAAACTAATAATTAGGCTGAAAGATTGAGAAATCATTCCTCTGGAAGTGACCACCTCATGATTTTCAACTTAGCTGTCCAAAGACTCTGAGAGATAACCAGCTGTTTATTATATAAAGGTCATCATCTTCAGCTTTTCTTCGGTGTACGTTTTAAGTACAACATGGTATTCTCTCCAGTGTGGGCAGTGGGTAATGTCAACCACTCCAGAAGCAGGAGGAGCAAGTATATTGAAGGAGACCGTAGAGCCAGGAGGCTTCGTGCTCACATAAGTAGACGTGCTCTGGGCAGCTCAGAGGGTACTCTTTCCTTTATCTTCTTAGCACTAGGATGGAAGTTGTCCCTGGTAGTATGTCTACTTACTAGAAATTTGAATAGTGTGCTTTTGGAATGTGGCTTCTGCCATTTCTCTTCCAGAAAGAGAGTAATAATATATGGTCATAATTATAGCTAAACTCACTGATAAACCAAGTGGACAAACTTAATCCCTTCATTCTATAGATACAGAACTGTGAATCCTAGTGAAGTCTCTTTTCACTTACATTTTGGCTCTCCTTATGCCCAAATCAGTGAGGTACCTCACACCAGGGAGATGAAAATGCCTGCTTTGGGCAGTGCTTCCCAGATACTCCTTTGCTTTCAAACAAGGTGAACATGGGTGGAATCTAGGAGTTTGGAAACATAGTTTCATCTCCCTAAGAGCATTCTCAAGCTCGGTGACATGTAAGCCTCAGACATACTTGAACTTTTGATATGCGATTGGTCTGCCTTATGGTATATTCCCTGGGCCCACTTTGTTTGGTTTTTGAATCCAGGCCCAGCATGTTTGTACTGTCCTTTGCAGTGCTGAGATGTTGCATTCTGAAACCTTCTTACAGAAGCTTAGTATGAAAACAGCTAGAAATAAGGAAATTGCAACCTAGTTGCATTCATTAGGTACTCCTCTTAAAATTGTAAATTGAAATGAAATTGGTTTAGTTTCCCCATTTTTGCTTTTCTTGTCCCATGTAAAAGCTTAATGTGATAAACTGCAGTAAGCCTTCATCCTCCTATGCCTTTTCCCATCCTCATTGATCCCTCTACCTTTCTTTAAAAGGTTGCTCAGATGACTCAGGCACTGTTCTCTGCAGAGTTTGATATCTGGGTTTATTTTTCTGATGTGAGCCTCTCTTTTCACTTGCTCTCCAGGTGAGCCTGGCATTTGCTAGGAACCAGAGTGGACCCGGCAAAGTGGCCAGCAACAGAGTCCTGATCCAAATGGAGAAAGGGAACCAGGCGTACCTCAACCTGGAGTGGGAAACTTGATAGGAGGTCAGAAGTACTTCAGCTTTGGATTCTCATTTTCCTTATTTAAGGAACTGAGCACCAGAAGGTAGAGACTGAGAAAGGGAAGAGAGAAAGTATCAAATCTTCAGTGTGTCCTTCAGATTTCAACTGTAGCCTTATTTAGCAAGTCTGGACAGTGAAAAGTAATAGTGGACTGATAATTTTTAAGCAATCACAGCATGACAGGTAGTTTTCCTTGCATGGTACCATTCTTAGAACACTAAGAATATAGTAGTTTAAAGCAAAAAGAGGAAGTAAGGGTTATAGGTACTTTGGCTACTGCTTATTACTTAAGTGATGCCATTTCTTAGATTGTATTCATCATGTTACTGATGTTTTGAGTTTCACGGTTACTTATATTACCTTTCCTGGCCATTTCTATCATAACTTTATGCAGTCATTTTTGCAACAGGACTTCCACATTTCACAGCTCTCTTTCACGTTAGATTCTAATATGGGACCCAAGGCCGAAACATTAACAACAACAACAAAATGATGGCAGTACTCAAAGAGATGTTACATAGTTTGAAGTACAACCAGTTTTTTACAAACATACATATTAAACACATTTGAAAGTTGTTTCTTCCAGCACTTTAACAGGGCCTGTATGCTGGGGGGAATTTTCTCCCTCCCTCCTCTTTCTCATTCCTACATATGTACATAGCACACAAATACACAGATGGGCATAGAAAGTGGCGTAAATATAGCTTGATGAGTTTTTACAGGGTAAACGTCAGAGTAATCACTGTGTGTGCGTGAGAGAGAGAGAATGCTTTATTCATGTACAAACACGATTTTCAGTCGCCCCTCTGGTTCTGTTGATCATCTTCATCTGTCTCTGTCCCTGGTATTTTCCGATTTCTCTTCTTACCAAGGGAGGCCTTGAATTTTGCTTTCAGAGGTTATCATTATTGTGTACTTCTTAGTAATAAAGGTAATTCTGGTACGTTCTTCTTTTGCTGAGATATCCTAATTGCCAATTTTCTCCCATCTGTGTTTAGCCTGTTATTCACTTATTCCCCATTTTTCTAATCATTTTCACTCTATTTTGTTTTGCTTCTCCATTTCATTCTCTTCAGTAGCATCTGAAATTCCCTCTCATTTCTTGTAAGACCTTTGATACTAAACATCAACAGGCAGATAGCAGTTTGAATTCTTGCAGCAGTTAGTATTCTGATTTTTTCTCATTGATAATTCTTTAATAATCCTTTACTCAGGTTGCTGTTATTTCATTTGCATCAAAATCTCACTGCAGTCTGTTTTCTCTTTAATATGGATCGGTATGTGTGCTGATCTTACTCATTCTCTACACACTGCTTTTTCCTCACAGTTTTCATTACTTTGACTGGTCTCCGTGGTATCTGACAACTCTTTGTTAAACTTGGAGCTTGCTGCCTGGTAGGAAGGCTTGCTTTTGGCTTTTGTATTCACATCATCTGTCTCTCTTAATCAGTTTTAACTCTGCTAGTTAGTTTTCCTAGAAAGCAGAAGAAACTAGGTGAACCATTCTCTTTTTTAGCATCCCCTAAATAATCTGGCGTGTATCTCTGGCATACTGTTATTTGAAATTTCTTGCCCTAGATACCAAAACTCCAAGCAATTGAAAGATTCTTGTCAGTGTTACAGGTGTGTGTCAGAGTGAAGGGAGTGGCCGGGCTTCATAAGCATACTTGATCAGGAGACGGTAATCAAGTCCTCTTTGAATGGCAGTGTAACATTACGCAGATCATTAGATTGTTGGACCTTTTTTTGATAGTTTCCTCATTCATAAACCACAAAAGCCAGAATTCTCTGGGATGTTGTGAGGAACACAGGAGTATGTGAGTAATGCTTTCATAATACAAAGTACTGAACAAATGCAAAGTTTCAATTCAGCACTGGTTTCAAGAGTGATTTAATTATGGAGGTGATATATGATGGGATTTTTATTTTGTGATGTTCAAGTGTTTAGGAATCTGTTGAACTTCTTATAACAAAGTTACCAAAAAGAAAATATTGTCCCTTTAATTGTGGTGCTCCTAGCCTGGGCCTTCTGCTTACTGTGATATCATTGTCCCGTTAGGCTACTAGACTATACTGTGTCTCACTTGCGTATGTCACATTTATAGGTTTCTTGTAATGTCTCCTTTAAGTGTGTTCTGCTGTGAATTTGCTAGCATTCACATGGCTTTGGACTATGCCAATCAGATTGTCTTCCTTGTCTTCTGCCTCCTTCCCCAAACCCCAATGATGGATGATTGTTTTCCATATGACAACTGCCTTTCAGTTGACCCAAAAGCTTTAGAAGAGTCACAGCTCCACCTTTCAATGACTTTTTTGCTCTCCCTTTCAAGGGACATACCACTGATTTTTTTTTGCATATGTGCTTCATTTAAGGATAAGTAGAAGACAGAACAGGAGAAGGAAAGAAAACTAAAGTTTAATAAGAACTCTTAAATAGAATTTCAGGAGTCATTCTTGGATTTCTCCATATTAGGCCAGAGAGTCAAATTACTACAGAGATGGGCAGATTAGTAAAATGCTGTACTTTTTGTTGGCTATAATTTCCTTCATATCTTCAGTTTACCTAACTTTAAGAATGCTCTCTAAAAAAAGTTTTAACCTCTGTGCCTTTGTTTGGAGGCTTCTCATTTGTCAGAAGCTCTTAACGCTCTGAAGTTGCCATTTCTATTGTATACCAGTTAACTCCTTTTGGCCTACTTATTACTTAAAATATCTTTTGCCTTTTTTACTGTGCCTGTATCTGGCACATTTTACATTAACATCCTCTCCCCTTTACACTTTGCTTATCCTATAGAAATTATTTACTTTTATTTTTTATTAGATAATATACATGGTTTAATCCAAAAGGTACATAAGGTTTTATGAGATTTCCCTTTCACCCCTGCCTTTCCATGTAGGTAACAAGTATTTACTTCTTACAGTTTCTTATAGTATCCTTCCAGAGATACTCTGTGCAATAACTAAACTAATGCATATATTCCTTCTTAACCCTGTTAGAAAATATAGTATGATACTATCTTAATGTACACCGTTACACTTTTCTTCTCATTCTTATCTTGGGAGATCATTCATGTCAGCATATGAAGCAGTCCCTCATTCCATTCATGGTCTTATGTCAGTTCTACTCTGACCTCCTGAATATTCTTGTAGTCTGAAGTATTTCTACTGGAATTCTCCATTTAAAATTAATACAGAATCCATCTGATTATGTGCAAATAATTTCAGATTCTTTTCTTCATGTACAGAAAACCTTATTGTTATAGCTAAAAACAAGCTATTAAATGCTAATAAGATAATAAAATTATTTTTATCTTTATAGTTTGAATCAGCTTGGGTACTGACAAATATTGCTTCAGGAAATTCTCTTCAGACCCGGATTGTGATTCAGGCAGGAGCTGTGCCCATCTTCATAGAGTTGCTCAGCTCAGAGTTTGAAGATGTCCAGGAGCAGGTAAAAAAATGAAGCAAAGAAAAGCAGGTCAAAGAATACCATTTTTTCCTTTGGTCTTACATTCAGGGCCTCAGTTTTACCACCATGACAAGCCATGGTTCATCACAGGAGTGTTCTAGAAATCTAAACCAAAATAGAAAATACCATAGTGAATGTAGGCAGAATTTCTTCTGGATTCATAAAACCATTTTCCTTCTCCTTCCAACGCTGAAATTTTTAAAGTCCTATATACTTTTTATATTATTATCATTTTTAAGATGTTATCTTTAAGTAATCTCTACACCCAGTGGGAGGCTTTAACTCACAACCCTAAGATCAAGACTTGCATGCTCCAGCCAGGCGCCCTAAGCCCTGTATACTTTTTTAGAACATGTAAGCAGTCACTGGGCTTTTACTTGTAGGGATCTCTAGTAAGTAGCAGGTCTTTGCCACTTTCATGCAGAAAAAGACCTAGAAAACAGGAATTTTTTATTACCGCCAACTTTATCAAATTCATAAATATAAATCACTGCTAAATGAGTATGATTTTCTTCTGCAGCTTAATTGAGGTATGATTTACATACAAAAAACAGCATATATTTAAAATGTACAATTTAAAAGTTTTAAGATAGGTATATACCCGTGGAACCATTATCACAGTCAAAGACAATATATTCCTCCCAAAAGTTTAATAGCTTTCTGCATTTTGATGCTCTTACATTCTTTGATTCTTTGTTCATTGCTTTCTTTTGTAAATAAGCTTAAGATAACATTTTTAATCCACTGAATAAGCCATTTGAACCTCTGCTCTGTATTAAGGGCTATATGAAAGGTTACTTTGGTGGTGGGGAGTCCCCTGAGATAAAAAATATGTATAAGAACTGGTTGGTTCCTCCTTTATTTAATAAACTTATACCCTGAGTGTTCACATGTATACTTTATAATATTACTGATCATCTTCCCCCAGTCCCACAACTATTTCATTTGATTCCCTGATAATGAACTTAGAAATGTTCATAATGTCAGTGTGTACGTTGATTAGCTACCATATAATTTTGTAAAGAGTTATTGTGGTATTTTGGCATCTGAGAGAATTCTGTACAACCTGTCATTAATGAGTAATTTTTTCACAGGCAGTCTGGGCTCTTGGCAACATTGCTGGAGATAGTACCATGTGCAGGGACTATGTCTTAGACTGCAATATTCTCCCCCCTCTTTTGCAGTAAGTTTCTATTCTTACTATTTTTTTTGAGTAGTAAAAATATGGAAAGTTCCTCAGGAAGCAGTGCATTTTTAGAAATCATTTTGAAATTTCCATTGTTCTTTTTCATTACAGATACTTTCTTATTAACTTGTTCAGGTCATTTCTTCAGGCATTCTAGCTTACTCCAGTGCCAGTATTCTGAATTAGTGCTGTTAGAATTAATTCAGCTTTATTTTCTGGAGAAAAGCTATTTAAAGACGTGTTTATGAGTAGCATTAAATGATTTAGTACTTATCTTATGCTATCAGATAATTAATGTCTATTATATAGTTTACCATTGTATCATCATGCTTATAGGTTATTTTCAAAGCAAAACCGCCTGACCATGACGCGGAATGCAGTATGGGCTTTGTCTAATCTCTGTAGAGGGAAAAGTCCACCTCCAGAGTTTGCAAAGGTAAGGATTAGGCTTATGGAAATGGGCAGAAAAAAGTACAATTAAAAGAGTGTAGCAACAAATATTAATGTGAACAGAAAGATTGGTAATTTTGCATAAAATTTAAAATGTTAGAATTTTATCTGTTTCTACAGAAATAGGGCTTTTTGTTTCTGTGTTAATTTGGGATAAATTTTCATTGTAAAAATTAGCTCTGAATTACTCTTAAAACCCGGCAATTTTTGTTTATAGCACAGTAAAATTCACAATTTATTAGCTTTAGCACTTGTGAAAATGTCTTTGCTTCTTTGGTCCACAAAGAGTGTTTTTCAACAAGGAATCTCATTCTGAGAACTGGTATATACTTCAGTCTCTGAAATTATTTTCCTTGGTCTCAGCATTCCCAAAGATGGAAATGCCACTTGGCCACTTGTTACTCCATTTCTAGAAGTATTAATCACCCCAGAAATTACCAAGTGTGTGCTGCTTGCCTTTTGGAATTTCTCACCTCACTTCTGGCTTTTATTCCACTGAATTTCATTATCATGTCATCTTCCCTTTACAGGTTTCCCCCTGCCTGAATGTGCTTTCCTGGTTGCTATTTGTCAGTGACACTGATGTACTGGCTGATGCCTGCTGGGCCCTCTCATATCTATCTGATGGACCCAATGATAAAATTCAAGCTGTCATTGATGCAGGAGTCTGTAGGAGACTTGTGGAGTTGTTGATGTAAGATATCTTAAAGTGTGTCTGTTCTTTTGTCCTTATGTTAGTTTATTAGTTTCTAAATGCTGGTAAATACTAATTAATACACTGTACTAATTTATTGGGCTTTGGGCTGCTCTCTTTTGTAACTTATATTGATGTCAAATCTGTTTGTTTTGAGGCTTATATAAAGAACTGCTCACCCTTTTCTTATGAGCAGTCCTTCAGCGGGAACATTTGGAAAACTCTGTGTAATGCCAGTTAGTGATAAATAACCTGAGACCAACCCCTGGATAGATAGCGAAAGGCATATTGCCACTAAAAGTCATTCCTTATCTTTCTGTCTCATTTAGAGCTTAATCTAGACTGGTGTTAGACTCTGAATTTTATTTTGCTGTATCTCCTTGTGATGCCTTTGTGTAAACAATTTATGGCTGTATTAATCCAATTTTTAGACAGTTCTTTAGAAGAAAAAATTAGACTGATAACATAATGGGGAAATGGTACATTTACTAGCCACATGAAATTTAATTGAAGTAAGTACAAAGTAGATGAAAGGAGACATTACCCCAAATGTGATATGTGGAATGCATCAGATGAGTTTAATGTGCAGAATACAAAACTCTGAGAGTACAGCTGACCACAAACTGAGTACAGATGAACAGCCTAATGCTGTTATGAATTAAAGGCAGATGAAGCTGCACGAGGCAGAAGTGCAGCATTCAAAACCTGGGAAGTAACCTTTTATGTTCTTTAGTCACTAGATTATGGTGTATTTTAACCATTTCTTTTTAGTCATCAGATCCTAAAATAAATGTGAGAGAAATGGCCAAGTTTTGAGAAGAGTGATCAGTCTCATTAAAGGGAAAAGAAAAGAGAATTTTTAAGGGAAGTTAAAGCATATTAACCTGAAGTTAAGATTTTCAATAAGCTTTTTTCACATATGTACAGGGTTTCATGGAGAGTATATTTTTGACTGGTAAGTTGGCTGAGGTTTAATAGAAAGAGTTCACTCTTTGAAGTGTGGAGCCTGGCTCTCATTTTTAAGTTAGTTCATCTGTTGGCACATTTTCAACTCTGAGGCAGTGAAAACTGTATTCAAGAATGAGAGGGAAATCTTGGTATCCAGGTGATGAAATACCTGGGAAAGATTATTAGGAAAGATTTGTAGTTTTTATCCAAAAGTGCTAAATAAAGGGAAAGATAATTCCTCTAGGGGATATACGAAACCCATCCTCCTAGGGTTCTCTTAACAACTACCGTAGGTACCTTTCTGCTCTAACATCATGTTACATTATTTGGTTTGGATTTCAGCCCTAAGGAAAAGAGACTAAGGCTAGAACTCTTGCATTGATATTTCTTTTTATGGTTGCAGGCATAATGATTATAAAGTGGTTTCTCCTGCTTTGCGGGCTGTGGGAAACATTGTCACAGGCGATGATATTCAGACCCAGGTATGAATAAGTGGTGACTACTGTTTCCCTTCAGAAACAGTACATTGAACCCCGTGATTATGTTTCTATTACAGTATTTAACTCCATGTTTTTGGGGAGAGTTTCATTAATGTTTGTCAAAAATGTTGCCTTAGGCAGCTCCTTTAGTACCTTCACTGTCTCTATCTTGTCTGTTTCTTGGAGTAATTTTGGGTTCCCTTTAGTTAGGTTTATTTCCCACTACTACTTGAAGTGGTTCTTGTGAGCATCTGAAGCCTCCAGTAGCAGCCTTTCTCTGTCATCTTCATCTCCTCTCTGAGAGCTTCCTTCTTTTTGTGCATGCTAAATCTCCTATGTGAGGAGGATTCTTCCTTGTTCTTTTTTTTTTTTTTTTTTTTTTTTTTGAGAAAGAGAACAAGCAGGGGAGGGGCAGAGGGAGAATCTCACGCAGTCTCCATGCTCAGCAACGATGCAGGGCTCCATCTCATGACCCTGAGATCATGACCTGAGCCAAAACCAAGAGTTGGACGCTCAGCTGACTGTGCCATCCAGGTGCCCCTTCTTTCCTTGTTCTTAATGTCACTGCCATTCTATTCAACCTCTGTATCAAGATATGTCATTCACAGTGGCTTGTTCTTGATCTCTCTGATGCAGTGGCATTGTCTTTAAAATTCTTTTCCTAGGCTTCTTTGGTGTTCCAGTTATTTTGAGTCTCCTGTCTCACAAACCACTTCTTAGCACGCTCCTTTTCCTGTTCTTTCTTGTTTGTGGGATTATCCCCTGGAGGGGATAATTATTTATTGATTTTATTTATAACTTCACCTATCACCCTGGTGCAGCTTGATTGAGAATTGAGAATAAGATTTTAGCCATAAATCTTTCTTAACCAGCTCTGACTTAGGTGGAAAACATTTAATGTCTTCACTTTTCTAATCCCTAAAATTTGGATTTGTACTCAAAGGTGTCTTCCAAATCTAATATCTACTTCAAATTTATGCTTCAGAAAGGAACCCATTATTTTCCCTGGCATATCGGGGCCTCTGGCTTATTTGTTATTTACCTCAGTGAATGGCACCAACACTTGACCAATCCAAAAACCTGGACATTAGCTAGATTATTTCCCTGTTTTCTACCTCTGTCATCAGTCACTAGCTGCCATCTCTACTCATCCCTTGCATTTCTTGCTATATTCCTGTATCACCAGAAGGATGCTTAGAAAATGCAAATTTGATCATGTCATTCTCTGACCTAAAATCTTTTTATGGCCTTCTGTTGTCCTTTGAGGGTGTTTAAGATCCTTTAAAATCTGGCACCAGTTTTAATGGAATTCTGTGCAACAGAATGAGGAAGCCCTTAAGCACTGATATAGAAATGCCTCCAGGTTGGGGCACCTGGGTGGCTCAGTCAGTTGAGCGTCTGACTTCGGCTCAGGTCAGTCATGATCTCATGGTTCATGGGTTCGGGCCCCATGTCAGGCTCTGTGCTGACAGCTTGGAGCCTGGAGTCTTTCAGATTCTGTCTGTCTGTCTCTCTCTCTCTGCCCCTCTCTTGTTTGTGCTCTGTCTCTCTCAAAAATAAACATTAAAAAAAAAAGAAATACCTCCAGGTTATATCATTTAAAAAGAAAAACAAGGAGCAGAATAGTGTGTGGATATATTAGTATTTATATAAAAGGAGGTAGAGAGGAGAGAAAAAAATAATATGTATGTTTGATTATATTTGCATAAAAAATTCTCCAGAAGAATACATAGGAAACTAATAATCTTGGTTGTCTCTGGAGAACTGGGTTGCTGGCATACCAGAATGGAAAGGAGGCTTTTAACTCTATAGTCCTTTATTATACTTTCTGAATTTTTAAACCATTTCACTGTATTTGCTATGCAAAAAAAGGTTCTTTCCCTCCCCATACCATGCTCTGTGCTTCTGCCATGTTTATTCCTTAAATTAGCTATGACCACATTCAGCACTAAGATTTAACAGAAGCTTGCTTCTCTCTGCTCAGGACATAGGCTTGCATCCCCATCCCTGCTTTTAACCACTGGCTCACACTAATGCACACTCTGCCACTAATGTCATCTCATTCTTCAGGACTTCCTGTTACTGTTTTTTTCTCTGAGAAGCCATGTTCACTTAAGTTAGGTGTGCCACCTCTTGTTTCATCCATCATACCACTTATCACACTGTATTGTAATTATCTAATCACTAGATTGTAAGCTTCTAGAGGGGGGGAACGGTGTTGATCTTGTTCATTTTTGTATTTCTGTACAGTCTTAATAGTTCCTGGCACAGTGTTTAATACTGAATGAATGAAGTTCTGTATCTATACATCTACTTCTGATGTCCCTCAAGTTTTACTCCTGGGTCTCCAGTAGCCTGTTAAATATTTCTGCTGGCATGTCTCACATTTGTCTCTCTCAGTTTATCTTCTTCCCCCAGAAAGCCAGTTCCAGGTCTTGATTTTTTCCCCCCATTTCAGTTAATGAGGTAACTATTCACTCCCACTTGAAGCTTTGCAGTCCTATTTGGTGTCTCCATCTCTCACACCTTGTATAGCAAGTCACCAGCTCTTGTTGATTCTTTGTGTTTCAGTATCCACGTCTAATTACCTTAGAACCTTGAAAGGATTTGTACTTCACAGTTTTAGTCTCATTCTTCCTTGTAGCCTGTTGTTAATTTTAGGGGTACAGAACTCTTGCTTAATAGCCTCACTGCTCTATTCTTTCCTTATTTTGGTACTTTGTTGTAGCTTGTCTCAGCATTTTTTTGTTTCCAGCCTTTCTTATCTGCTGTGTCCTTCCTCCCTCTTCTTTGCTTATGAAATCCTATCCATGTTTCAAGGCAATTTCCCCACACCCATGAAGTCTTTTTTCATGATTACTCTGCAAGTACGGTCTTTAACTTGTGACAGGTTTATTTTTTTTTATTATTTGACTTTTTTTTTTTTCCAAACAAATTTTTTTTATTTATTTTTGAGAGACAGGGCATGAGCAGGGGAGGGGGAGAGAGAAAGGGAGACACAGAATCTGAAGCAGGCTCCAGGCTCTGAGCTGTTAGCACAGAGCCCGATATGGGGCTTGAACTCACTCACTGTGAGATCATGACCTGAGCCGAAGGACTGAACCACCCAGGCGCCCAGTGTTTGGACGTGTTTAGTTTCTAGAGCACATCTTTGGCATTTAAAAAATGGCTTTGTAATATCTTTTATACTGTCAAGATTGTGCCTCTTTAAACACAAGTTTTAGTGGTTTTTGAGCTGTATTAATAGGCAACAAATGGCTTTATTTTAATTTGCGTTTCTTTCATTACTTGTGAGGTAATCTATCAAAATTGTAGTTTCTCTTAACAATTTACATGTTAAAGACAGCAACCATCTCATCTATTGTAAATTTTTTTTGCATTACATAGTGTGCATTTTAAATTTTGTATTTTTTGACATGCAAATATGTCTATTTGATGAAATTTTAATTTTCCCCCTGTAATTTCTTCCATTGTTTTTATGCTTTGAAAGTCCTTCACTATCCCTAAACCAGCTATATACTGATAGTTCTGTTTTATGGTGTCTTTTTTATGTTTACTCTTTAAATTGGTTGTGGGTTTATTTGGTAATGGGTTAAGAATTTTTTAAAAATTCTTCTCAAAAATAAAAAAAATGTTTTTCAACCAGTTAACCTCAGGAAGAACTTTATTATATATTTAATTCCTTATAAATACCCGCATTTGTTTCTGGACTAGATATCTGTTAGTTATTCAGTGATTGATTCTTGTGCCTACCACAGATTATTTCAATCATTTTAACTTCATAATTTAGTTTTGGTAGAGTAGAGCTCCTTCGTGTATGTTTGTCACTCTCTTTCACCTTTGTAAGCTGCAGGATAGCTGGGGTCCTATCCTTTTTTATCTTTGTGTCCTCTAAAGCACCTGGTGTACTTCATGTAGTATGTATTTGTTCATTGACGGCCAGGTACAGTGTTATCAGAGGACTTAAAAATCTGAGGCTACTTCATATATTTACACATCCAAAAGCCTTTTAATATGCTGTAGGGATAGGAAGGTGAAGGACTAATACATTGTAGTACCTTATGAAGTAGCAGTTGTACAGTTACAATGTGTCTAGCAGAACTGCTTTGGTAATCTTAGAAATGAATTCTTATTGTCAGTGAATATTCTTTTACATATATAAAGTTATTTCTAAAATTTCAAGGGGAGACATTATTTCTTTGCCTATATTGTTCCTAAAATAAATGAGTTAAAGATTTACTTCTCTCTGGATCAATACAAATTAAGTTTCAAACTTTTCCTTTTAGGTAATTTTGAATTGCTCAGCTCTGCAGAGTTTATTGCATTTGCTGAGTAGCCCAAAGGAATCTATCAAAAAGGAAGCATGTTGGACAATATCTAATATCACAGCTGGAAATAGAGCACAGATCCAGGTAATCCCATAGCATCTGTCTTTTTTCTTCTATTTTTATTGATAAGGTTTAGGTTTTTTTCTGTTGGGCTTACATTTTTTCTTCCATTATTGCCTTGCAGACCATTAACTTCCAACATTTGTATCTATTTTCTTTTTTTTTTTATCCTACTGTACAGACTTTTGAAACTTATACTTTGGCCTTGGTTTTTCCCTGTGCCTTAAATATTTGATGATGTGCCAAGACCTGAGAGAGTGTCTTGTATTTTTGAAATGTTATGATGGTCTTTATACTAAATAGATTGGCTTTACTCTTGCCAAGTAAAATATTTTTTCCTAGCAGACCTCATCTATTGGATAACTTCAGTTTTTCATAAAACCTTTGGGGACCCATTTTTCTCTAAAAGGTTATCTGCCCTTTAATTTTGTTCTTCTGTTAGGTGGGAGAGTAACCCATGTGGAAGATAAGCAGTGGCCCAAAGGGTTCAGCACAGGCCATGAGAAAGGCTGAACAACTGGTTGTAAAAGATAAAACACAGACCTCTGGGACTTTAATTGGAGGGGAATCATAGAGATAGTTATCTCATCCAATACTCTCATTTAAGGATGAAACTGAAAAATGATTTGTTCAAGGGAACCCCTAGTAAATGACAGATCAAGATGAAGTGTCTTTCCACTAAACTTTGCTGACTTTCTTCACTAGTGTAATAGAGTTCTTGATCAGGAAAGCATCCCCAGATGCTGCCAGGGACTGACAAGGGGATTTCAGTGATAGTTGATTACCTGCTGCTGTTCGTGTCTTATGTAGAGTTTCTCAGTTTCTTGATATAGGAAATTATACGAACCCATTTTAGGTTCTTGAGCTAAGGAGAAACATGAAAAAAGTAATGTGAAGCAGACTGTTTTAGTGTTTATATATGAGAGGGGGTGAGTAAAAGTACTCTGCCTAACTATAGGCTGTGCTGGTAATCTGGGTGGGAGTTGGTAGGTTGGAATAGGATTGTGGCAGTACTAAAAGGGAAGGAAAAGGGTGGCTCAGGAGGTTTTAAATTGAGATTGTAGAGACTTAGTGACTGATGAAATTTAGAATAAATACAAAAAAGAGCCTCTGTAAATACAAAAAGAAGTTTGAGAGGAGACCTGACCTGATATAGAGGGTAGATGATATGTTTGAAATGATTAGCAGATCTAAAGCAGATTGTTGGCTCTCATGGGCTGGGGCACCCAAAAGTGAGGACTGGAGGGTTACATCACAAGTGTCGGAGTTGGATGCTGTGAAAGAAATGAGACTAGCAGAGGAACAGAAAATTGAACTTCCATAATTTGTTACTGTGGGTGAAATGAGAGAGGACAGTCAAAGAGAAAAGAACTTGGGCAGAAAACTAGGAGATTATAAGAACATAGACTCCAGGGAGAGTTATCAGTGTACCAAGTACAGTTGAAAGGTCAGGGGTGAGAGGACTTCTTCTAGTTAATTTTTAAAGGAGGGAGGCGTGTCATTAGTGAAGCTAGCTAAAAAGTTATAATTAGTATCATGAAATTTTTGCAAGTTTTGTAATTTCCCTTTTCATTTAATTTTTAAATTTCAGACTGTGATAGATGCCAACATTTTCCCAGCCCTCATTAGTATATTACAAACTGCTGAGTTTCGGACAAGGAAAGAAGCAGCTTGGGCCATCACAAATGCAACTTCTGGAGGATCAGCTGAACAGATCAAGTAAGTGCTAGCCAGGTAGCATCTTGTAAATCAAAGGAAAAATTATTATGTCTACTAGTTATGAATGCTCTATGCTAATCTCTTGCAAGATTGTTCTAAGTTTCATACTAGACTCAAATTCTTCCATTCCTTCCTGCTGAAATAATTCCAGGATAAGAGAAGTAAGGCATAGTTGAGGTTTGAGACAATATTAGTATTTATAGGGTGGCTTTAGCCTACTCTGGAGCTTTTTTGTCAGAAACAGGTAGTCTAGAAGGTTACTTGTAGAAGCCTTAAGAATCTAACCTTGGTACCTAATTCTTGCCATTTTTTAAAAAATTATTATTATTATTATTTTGAGAGAGAGAGACACACACACACAGAGTGTGAGCAGGGGAGGGGCAGAGAGAGAGGGGGGGAGACACAGAATTGGAAGCAGGCTCCAGTCTCTGAGCTGTCAGCACAGAGCCCGACACAGGGCTCGAACTCTTGAACTGTGACATCATGACCTGAGCCGAAGTCGGACACTTAACTGAGCCACCCAGGTGCCCCTAATTCTTGCCATTTTTAGTTTAGAAGTCTTAATAGAACTGGATCAGACTTGAAAGAGAAGTCTATCTTAGAATAAAGTGCCAAATTTAGTAGAGGCAAGTGTCTCCTGAGGTCCTGTAGTATTCAATAGAGAGAGATCTCTATTAGCTTGAGACTTAAATGACTCCTTGGGTGGCTTATAATCTTAATGGCTAGAGAAGGCATAAATATGGACAGGAATCAATTCCTCAGAGGAACATCATATAATTAAATGCTAAATTATGGGCATTCAGTATTTCAGATAAAAAAAGATTAATGATGAGGAAAATGGAACCTAGACTCTTAGTCTGCCTTAACTTTCTTTATGGGGAATTCAAATGAGGGGAAGATGATTACAAATAAGTGTTGGGGGCACCTGGGTGGCTCAGTCAGTTGAGCGTCCGACTTCGGCTCAGGTCATGATCTCACAGTCTGTGAGTTCAAGCCCTGCTTCGGGTTCTGTGCTGACAGCCCAGAGTCTGGAGCCTGCTTCAGATTCTGTGTCTCCCTCTCTCTCTGACCCTCCCCCGTTCATGCTCTGTCTCTCTGTGTCTCAAAAATAAACATTAAAAATTAAAAAATTAAATTAAAAAAACCAAGTAAGTGTTGAAGTACTAATCCCTTCCTCATATGTAATATCAGGAAAAATACAACTACTCATATTGTTGCTTTGTGGGTTAAATGTTCACACTTAACTATAATTTTTAGTGCTCTGTTAGGAATTTAAAAATGTAAAAGGTAAAGTAGTCCTAACATTTCAGGAATTGGTTAGATACAGAATATAACTATACCTGAAATAATATTTAAATAGACTACATTAAATAATATTTAAATAGCTACATTTGCAAGTAGCTATTTTGGTAAAGTTCATAATGGACGGGTTTTCAAGGAAGATTTCAAGTGGTCTTCAGAAGCATTTTGTATGAGATTAGGCTTTTTTCGACCTCCTGAGATTCTATTTCTGGGGTACTATGATTATAAATATGCCACTGCTGGTAATGGCATTTATCCCAGTAATGGCAGTAATAAGTAATGTAGAAGATACATGTTTTCTTAATTGAAATGGTTACACTGTACACACATTTTTAAAACATTTCTAGGGGCATCTGGGTGGCTCAGTGGGTTAAGTATCTGACTTCAGCTCAGGTCATGATCTCACAGTTTGAGGGTTCAAGCCCCGTGTTGGGCTCTGTGCTGACAGCTCAGAACCTGGAGCCTGCTTTGGATTTTGTGTCTTCCTCTCTTTCTGCACCTCCCCTGCTTTTGCTCTGTCTCGCTGTCTCTCAAAAATAAATATTAAAAAAATAAAACATTTCTAAAATACCGTGGTATATTTCATTAGAAACTATTCAGGGTTATTTTGCTCTGTTAGAGAAGAGTAAAAAGGCTACTATTCCTTTTTAAAATTCAGCATAGTTATTTAATATTAATGGAGTTCATTATCAATCTCCTAGCAGTTTCTTCTTAAACAGATGAAGAGTTAGTTGAAAAATTATTACAAAAATATTACAGTCCAAATTACAGAAAATAAACGAATAAAAGACATCTGGGTGGTTTTTGCTTATTCTTATTGAGTAGACAAGATTTAGATGCAAGAAACAATTAGAGTAACTTGGAAATAATCCATAATTTTAGGTTAATATAATCAAATGCTAAATGTGCCTTGGTTCTTAAGGGATAAAGAATATCCCTTAAGAGGATATCCCTTTATGAGGGATAAAGAATATGGCCTTAAATTAGAGAACGTTTCATGAAAGAGAAGAAACTCGCCATTTGGGTAGAGATTTGGTTATTTTGGGAGGAGAGAGAATAGCAGGGGAAGTGTGAGGGAATGTGCACAGATAATGTTATTGGAAGAGGCAAATCAATATTGCTATAGTTTATTCTTCTGCAAGATGAGGAACTGATGGGCTTTGGAAACTGGGATGAAGGCCTTAGTATATTGGGAAGACTCTGAGTGTCTTTAGTGTTAAGAGTAATACAAAGAACATAGTATTTTGAGCAGAGGAAAGAGCAGTTGGATGTTCTTAACATCTTCATTAGTGTAGTTAGCGTATAGTGATGGCCAGGATTAAAATAATACTTATAGTAAGAGTTACAGATCTTGATACTGGAAAGAAGGATCTGTAGGACTTGTTGGCAGGCTATAAGCAAGGAAAGGGAAGAGTCAAAGATAAATGGGGAAAATGGTAGGTGGGTGCCCCTTTCATAAAAATTAGGACACAGAAGAACCAACAGTGGTATATAATAGATTAACATAATAGTGATTAATCTCTGTGTACTTTTTCTGTATGTTTTTCCGTGTTTTCTAAATTTGTAACTAACATAATCACAAAAGAAGCTTGCTTTTTGTTTTTTAAGAAAAACAATGAGAATGATACAGATATGTTAAAGGAATGGTTGACAGGTTTTGGTGACTCAAAACTATGGTGTAAAGGAAGGAGAAATGGTCAGAAATAGCTTTAAGCCTGATTTCTGTTAATAAGATATATAGCCTTTAATCGTCAGTAAGCATTTAAATAAAGTTAGACATATTATTACTAAATTCATTCCTGAGTAAATAATAAAGCTAAATATGGTATGAACTTACTTAAAAAAATTAAGACTTTTTAAAGGAGATTTTTAGTTTTACAGAATTGAGATGATAGTACAGAGTTCCTATATACTTCCCTCCCCTGCAGTGTCTTCTATTAACCTCTCACATTTAGTGGAGCTACATTTGTTAATGACCAGTACAGATACATTATTAACTAAAGTTCATAGTTTATATTAAGAATCACTTTTTGTGTTCTACAATTCTATAGGTTTTGGTGAATACATGTCCTCTTTCTGCCATTGTAGTGTCATACAGTGTCACACTGCCCTAAAAATCCCCTCTGCTTCACCTATCGTCACTACTCCTGTACCCCCACCCCTCAAATCCCTGGCAACCACTATACTTTTTTATTGTCTTTGTAAAAGTTTTGTCTTTTCCAGAATGTCATATATTTGGAATCATATAGTGTGGAATCTTTTCAGACTGGCTTCTTTCCCTTAGCATGTCTAAGTTTCCTTCATGTCTTCTCATGACTTGATAATTTTTTATGACTAATATTTCATGTCTGGATATACTACAGTTTATCCATTTGCCTATTGGAAGTATATCTTGGTTGCTTCTAGGTTTTGGCAGTTGTGAATAAAACTGCTGTAAACATTTGTTTACAGGTTTTTGTGTGGACCTCAGTTTTCATCTCAATTGGGTGAATGTCCAGAGTACAATTGCTGGATTGTATGAAAAGCTTTGTAAAAAACCACCAAGCTGTCTTCCAAAGTGACTATCCTATGTTGCATTCCTGCCAACAATAAAAAAAAGAGTTCCTGTTGCCCCACATTGTTGTTAGCATTTGGTATTGTCAAGCATTTTGGATTTTAGCCATTTTAATAGGTGTGGCATCAGTGTTTTAATTTGCAGTCCTCTAATGACATGATAATGATGTTGAACATCTTTTCATATCTTACTTGCCATCAGTATATTTTTGGTGAGATGTATGTTCAGGTCTTTTGCTGATTTTTAAATTCAGTTACTTGTTTTCTTGGGAGTTTCAAGAGTTCTTTATACAAAACAGAACTGGCCTGTTGGGCCTATGGTGGCTTTAGCACCTGTTTCAGAGGTGTGGTTATCTACAGGAACAAAAATGAAATCAGTCAAAAGTATACTATTTTGACAAGTTGCTCATATTCAAAGAAAGAGGGTGTTCTAGTTTCTTGGAGTCCAATAATTGTGGAGGGGAAAAAGTGGAGATGGTGCTTGAGAACTAGTTTTCATTTATTTGTAGGTTTATTTGTGATAAAGTGTAGCTTGGGTGGTTGAATGGGTGTGCCTGTTTTATTTCTACAGTTGAGAATGACCCACTTATTTCATGAAAGCTTTATGAAATTGAAAGCCTTGTTTGACTAAATTGTTCTTTGTATTAATTTAGGTACCTCGTAGAACTCGGTTGTATCAAACCACTTTGTGATCTCCTCACAGTCATGGACTCTAAGATTGTACAGGTTGCCCTAAATGGTTTGGAAAATATCCTGAGGCTTGGAGAACAAGAAGCCAAAAGGAATGGCACTGGCATTAACCCTTACTGTGCTTTGATTGAAGAAGCCTATGGTAAGATAGAGTGTTTTTAAATGTCCTGAAATTGTTTTTCTTCTTGCATTTCTGGCTTGTCCACATCTGTTCATGACAGCAGACTCCTTTGAAAAATTTGTTCTCTTATGAATAATGTTTAGTATGTAGAATTGGAAAAGAATATGCATTAAGTGTGAAGAGAAGTGAGTACCCTTCATAATTTAGCCATTTAACACTGGGCTCTAAATATCTTCCCAGGTCCCGGGCTCTGCTTGCCCTTCGTACTCTTTCTTACTGAGAGAAAATAAGAAAATTTCTTACTCTTCCATCTGAACCTTTAAGAACATCCATATCTACTGTAGATGATGCCTGACTCTATTCCAAGATTTACAGTTCTAATTTTGAATTGCACCTCTCAGTTCCTGTGTTTTAAAAATTTTCTTTTGATATGAAATTTGTCAAATTGGTTCCCATACAACACCCAGTGCTCATTGCAACAGGTTCCTGTGTTCTTAAAGTGTTCCTGACTCTAAAGGTTTCTGAGTTTGATCTTAAAGAGTCACTGCCTTTTGGCTTCTTCATTCTTCCAGTCTCTCAGTCTTAACTATTAATCATTGGTTTAGCAATGTACATTAACCTTTTAGTTCCCTAAGTGATTTTAATGTATAGCTGGGATTGAAAACCACTACTCCAGGGTTTGGTTATTCTTACGATTGGAATTAGGGATCACAGGTTATGTTCATCTTCAAGTTTATCAAATAATACAGAATTGTTTTCAAAATGATTTTTAACACTTTACCATAAAAAATACTGCTTATGAAAGCTATAGCCACTTAGTGTAAGACATTTTGAAATATATATAAAAAAAATGTTCCTCTACCTGGAGATCTTTCTCCATGGAGATAACGATTAATATTTTGATGTATATATTTTTAACATGGATATGTATATGTTTTTTTCCTTTGAGCAGTGTTACCTTTTATTTCCAGTATTGCTTTAGTGGTTAGGTTGCTTATGCCTGCAAGTAAAAGAAAGCTTAGCTCAGATGGGCTTGAACTTAGTAATGGGAATGTGTGGGGTAACTGTTCTAGTTGGACTTACTAGTTTAAGCAGTAGGAATTGATTCTGGTTATTTTAAGGTATTATACATTTGTTGACATATTGGATAGCTCAGAACTTAAGAATCAGAGCCAAATAATTAGGCCATGGTTATAGTTCATTTGGAACACTTCTGCTACTGGCCTTAGACACTGAATGATATGGTGACTGTTAGGGAAATCACTGCTTCTGGGGACTGGTTGTTGCTTGCATGTGTGTTTAAGGTGTCAGTTTGTAATACTAGCATTCAGATGTAATCCCAGTGATACTTTATATGCTGTTACAAAATACTAAAGAGGTAGAAGTAGAGAAGAGAATCTTCCTTTAAAGAAAGGAGACACAGCAAAATATAGTGTCATTGGGGTTTCCAATACATATATACAAAGAACATATATGTATACATACACACAAAGAGATTTTTCTTTCTTCATTCTAGGTCTGGATAAAATTGAGTTCTTACAGAGTCATGAAAACCAGGAGATCTACCAGAAGGCCTTTGATCTTATTGAGCATTACTTCGGGACCGAGGATGAGGACAGCAGCATTGCACCCCAGGTTGACCTTAGCCAGCAGCAGTACATCTTCCAGCAGTGTGAGGCTCCTATGGAAGGTTTCCAGCTTTGAAGCAATACTCTGCTTTCATGTTCCTGTGTCAGACCAGGCTACCCAGTCAAGTCCTCTTGTGGAGCCCACAGTCCTCATGGAGCTAACTTCTCAAATGTTTTCCATAATACTGTTTGCGCTCATTTGCTTGCCTTGCGCACCTGCTCTCTTACACACATCTGGAAAACCTCTGGCTCTCTGTGGTGGAATACCCTTCTAATAAAAAGGGTAACCAGAACGGCCCACTCTCTTATGGAAAATCCCTAGGCTTTGGAGATCTGCACTTAAATATTATAAGAGTCTGGGAACATACACATATTAATGTGGCTCCCTTTCTTTGTGGGGGAAAAAGAGGACTCCTCCTCATTCCCTTTAAAGTGGGGAAAAACACTGATATTAAAAGATGAGACTAAATCTTTATCTTGAATTTCACACAACTACTTGCAACAAGGGAGATGTTTAGACCTGTTGTGTACACTTCAGAGTACTTTTCATGAGTTCTTCCACAGTGAACCCTTGGATTACCTGGTGGCTTTTCTAGCCAAATTTGCATTAATCCTTACTGAGACTGGATGGTTTTCTTTCCTCTATTGGCGCCATTCTTCACAGATATTAAACCATCCGCTCCCTCACCTTCAGCCTTCAGTGAATGTGCTTTCTAGTTGTCAGGAATGCTGAAGAATTTAACACTTTGACTCTTAAATGTGATACTGGTTTGAAGATTCCCTTAGAGCAGAAAGGAGAGGGCCACATATTAATTTGTATGGCTATCGCTTCTCTTTGGACTTAAGTGTCTTAGGATTTGGAAGTGGTTCAATTCTAATGCTGGTATGAAGATCTAGAATCCTTAGTAATCGAAACAATATCCTATCATTCAATAAAATAAAAAACAAAAAAAAATCCCTCCAGTTTTCCCAAACTCAACCAGTGTGACTAGAGGCTGTGTTTCTGCATTAAAACAAATGTTTCAGGCTTTGTGGTCCTGATGAAGGTCCTCATTAAATTGGAAGTTCACCTTAGGTGCTTTTCCTCTCTGTGACTGGCAGATAACACATAATTTTTTTTTAAAGGTAACCTAGGGAAATTTTTTTCTTAGGTGCAGCTTGATTCTAACGTATTCATGCTGCATTATATGATACCTTTAATGTAGCATCCTTATCTTAAATAACCACCTTCTCAACATGACTTGTTCAACACAAATAAGGGCAGTGATTTTTTTTTTTTAATAACCTCATTGTTCCCTATTCATTTCATCTCCTACTAGTACTGCCCAGTCAAGTCCCCCCATAAAATAAAAAGTTTTTCTACCTTCTGGCTCATTTAATGATAACTGCAATGTACCTGCAACTGGCGCTTCCAGTACTGTCTTCAGTGATCCACATTTGTGCTTGGACTGGAATGAAAAAATAAGCTTAATTGCCAAGAGAACTGCAACTGAGTTCAATACGACTTCTTGGTGCTAGATGGCCATCTTGACTCAATGTTTGGACACACTATCAGGAGAAGATTTTTTTGTTACGCTGTTCAAAATGAATTCTGAAGGAAAAGTCTCTCACTTCCGTTTCAGAGACTACCCTTTTAAACCTCTTTAATCTTATCCTCTTCTAGAATTCATTATAACCCCAAAATGTAACTATCTGGAAGTTCCCCTGACAGGCTATTCTACATCTCTGGTAAATCCTGCTGAACATTAGGGATATTCAGAGCTTTCATACCTCATCATGTTGTTATTTAAGCAGCCAACTTATGTGACCTGATTTAAACTTTAAAAAATCCACTTCAAAGTAGAAAGATACAAAGACAAAAGGACATTTATCAGCCAAGCGTGTGACGCATTCTTCACATCTAGTCTGTAGTTGTGTCTGTGCTCTGGATGGATACCGTCTGATGTCTGTTACTGATGGAACAGCCACTGCAAAACTAGTCAATTCCCATCTATAACTTACTTTTTCTAGTGCTGCTTTGTGCTGAAAGGACATTTTAGTTTACTGCACTTGACCTGTAAAAGACTTTGATTCTTTGTAATTTTAGGGACAAATTAGGTGGTTAATTTAAAGAAAAACTTTCAATTTTGCCTTTACATCACATTAAAATATAACTTCTTTCAGAAGGGTAATAGAAGCACTGATTCATAGTAAAAATCTTGTTTTTAGCTTTGACTTTTTTTGTGGCTGAGTTTTTTAAACTGTACATCACTGGTAACATGTCATTTCTCTAGGATGTTTTAAATCATATACCTTCTGTTGGATAATTTAAAAATTCTCATTTTGATATTGGATGGAAAAAAGATAAAGCACACAAAATTGTTTCCCCAGATTAGTAAGAACAGCATCCATTGGGAGTTTTTGCCATTGCAGGTGTCTTCAGTGAATGAATTAAAGTCCATTTAACTACTGTGGTCTATTTTCTGTCTAAAATAGGAATTTATATTGCTCCCGTCCTAGAAGTTCATGAGCCATGAGATACGAGCTAAATTTTTTTTGCAGTAAAATGGTTAATATAAAATTGGAATTAACTAAAAGGTAAATCCCAGCATAACTGTTGGAATTGGTAAAGTGGCAGCCTTTCTGGTTATAGAAATGAGACTTTAGGAGGTAACTAAGAACTAATTTTAGTTCTCTGCCTGGCAGATTCTATTACTTTGAATTTATTGAAATGTTACTATCATTAAGATGTTACTCATTATAAAAGCATGTTAATTTCAACATAGGAAAACTCTTCTGCAATATTATATACTGATCAGGGGAGAAGTGGCTTGGTTATTCTCCCCTTCCTTTTTTTTTCTTCCTCCAAACTTTCAAAGTATATTCTTTGAAATGAAAGGTGGGGGAAAAAAGCATTGAAAGCATTTGGAATATAAAGGTACCTTGTATTTGAAGGACCAGATTAGATTGAGAAAAACCAGGAAAGGTTTTAAGATGATAGGTATGAAAAATAGATGGAGAGAGTTTTCTATGGAATACTTTAATTCATGTTCTTGTCACTAAGTAGGACTCTTAACCTTTGTCAGTTGTGCTGTTTTGAAAACTATTGCCCTAGGATTCCATCTGCCAGATAAAGCTAAATGGGCTCTGGGTCGTTTTTCATATTGTCACAAATATAAACAATGACAATTACCCCATAATAAATCTTAATTATTATTCAAAATTGTTGCTGATTTGCCTGAGAAAAAAAATGTAGTATATTTTATACACCAGACTTTGTCAACTAAATCCTGTTGTACATGGCCACTCACAGGCAACCTTGAATTTACTTCTCTAGTGCTAAACATTTCAGTTACTTAAAATCCCCTAGCTTGTGGTTGCATTATGAAAGGGTTTTCCTCAGGTTGAAAATTTTTTCTTTCTTGCTGATTAGTTTTGTGGACATTTCTGTATCAATAGGCAAGTCATTGCTTATTGATATTTTAGGGCTTTGGGCTTTTTATATATACTGGAAATCTTGATGTCTAAGGATGTTTCTCACTTAAGGAAAAGGATTCACTTTTAGAAAGGGGCATTGTTTGCTTTTCATATTTATATCCTATTTTCTACCTCCTACATTCCAAAATTTGCTCATTTGCAGAGATAGGCATACCTATATATGAAGTCTCAAATCTGAATTTTTTGCCATCTGAAGTTAACAGTCACTTTTCTTCTGTTGTTAGGTGAGCAGAGTAAATACATATCTGCCTAGTTGGGAAATATTTTGGCTACCTTTCTCTATCATCAAAAGTTAAAGTTATCAGGATACCTGGCTGGCTCATAGAGCATTTGACTCTTGATCTCAGGGTCATGAATTCAAGCCCCACACTGGGCAAGGAGCCTACTTGAAAAGAAAAGAAAAAAAGTTAAAGTTACCTTACTTAAAAATATTTTAAAAATTAAAAAGAATGAAATATTTGTTTCCTTATGGGGTGCTTGGCTGGCTCAGTTTGTAGAGCATGTGATTCTTGATCTCAGAGTCATGAGTTCAAGCCCCACACTAGGAGTAGAGATTACTTAAAAAAAAGTTCTGTATTTAAGTTAAAGTAATTGAAGGCCAGATGTGGCACCAGTGCAGTAAGTCTGCTCAAATATGGAGAGTATTTGAATAACATGGCTTTATTATCAGAAAAGGATAGGTAATAATAGTGGGTACCAGGACATCACAAGAATGTGTGATAAAGTAAAGCAAATATTGTATGCTAATTTAAAACTACCAAATTCCTACTAGGTATAAAATGCATTTGGAAGTTTGGGGCAAGAAGAAAAGATTAAGGGTAGAAAAAGAAGTCCCAGTCTGTTTTCCCATAAGTCAAAAAGGCAACTAGTCTTTGAGCCTCTGCTGTGTGCCAGGTGCCTGTGTAAGGGCTTCTGTTTTTTCTCTTTCATCCTACAATTGCTCTTTGAGGTGGATAACTGTCACTAGGACAGAGGTGAGAGAATCAAGACTTAGGAGAATTTACTTTGCCCCAAGGTCACAACTGATAGACACTGTCCAGTGGTGGGACAGAGCCCTACAGGTTGTGTCTGGAAGAAAGTAGCAGGCATGGTAGAGGTGTTCTGTACCAGGAACTCTCAGAACTGGACTTAACAGCCACAGCTGGACCAGCTTTTTGTTGGACCATTCTTTCTGACTCTGTCATCAGCAGCCTTAAAAGAACTAAATCAGGTATGAAGTTGCTTTTAGGTTGCGTATTTTGGTAATGTAGACCCTCTCAGCCCAAACTTCTTTTCCCTTCTGTGGTGCTAAAATTCTGTATATGACCTGACAAAACAACAGAAGTTAAAATATATATGCAAGTGATTGATTTTGAGTTTAATAGCATAATGGGTAAACTTAGAAACATGTTTCCATTGAACAAACTCAATTGTAGAAGGTATTGATTGACACAGAGAAGGAAAGGCTTTGGAATGAAGAAGTCTGCCTTAGAAAGCAGTGCCATCCATGGACATGAATTTAACACAGCTGACTTCCTAAAGGAGTATCATCCCGAGGAGTATCTAAAGTTAGATCACCTTTTAATGTATGTTGTTGAGTATGTTCTTACTTCATCATTATGACCACTCTATGTTGTTTTTCAAAGTGTTCTTACACTTTGATTTGGAATGGATCTGATGATTCTTTGTACTTGAATGTGGTCTGTCAGGCCATGGGTGAGTGCCTTGCACATAGTAGACTATTCAATAAATACTAAATGACTGAAGGAATATGGATCTATGTGATATTAGTAAAGAGTACGGTTACAAAAGAAAACTCAAAGGAATTTTATGCTGCTGTGTGAAACTAGGAATTAACTCTTAGTGTCTCAACATGTGTTTTATATGTGGTTACCTTTCAGGAGGACATAATTTGACATGAAGTTTACAAAAGTAGACATTGTCACAGCAGTTCATTATATAAAAGCAGACCTATGCCTTCTGAGAAAAGTTGTGGGTGTATTTTACAGGATAACTTTATATATATATATATCTATATCTATCTATCTACCTACCTATCTATCTATATCTATCTCAACCCTGTTTGTATATACCAAAAATAGCTTATCAGTCTCTTCTGATACAGTCTAAGGTTAAGAAAAAAAAAACAAACTTTTTTCCAGTTACATCCAACTTACGTGGAAGCTGATGGTCAAAATAGAGATTTTTTTTTTCATTTTTACTATTGTACGTATTGCTCAGATTGTACTGGCCAGGTATTTTTTCTGAAAACAGAATCTTAAAATATAACTAGTTCCTGCAGACTACACTGTCATCTACAGTACAAAATGACTTAGTTTACAAATTTATTAAAGCTAGGGTAGATCATTGCCCCTATTTCATTTGCCAATTTGAACAAGTGTTTTTCTCATTCTACAATCAATATATGGTCATTTCTGTCATCTTGAATGTTTATGCAGAGAATAAAATTACTCTCTAAATTCCTTTATACCCATTTAACCTGAAGAAGCCAGTGAAAAACCGCAATATGGATCATTGCCTTCTCTAAACCACTTGGGCCCAGCATTATTTAGAGTGATGGGTGAGGAGAACGTAGAAACCCAGAAGACCAGAGTGGTGGGGAAAGGACAGCATAAGGTTTGAGAGAGATGTGGGCAGGCTGGTGTGTAAACTACCATGTAAAGAGTGTAGAATATTCCAAGATTAAGTTGTGATTATGAGAAGAATCCTCCAGATGTCAACAGTGATTGTGGTTTAGGGATAGACCCAGTTTTTAGATTAACACCAGTTGAGGATTTTGGTGCCCCCTTTCACTTTAAAAAAGGTCTCTGTTTAGATAAATTTTAGGCCACTCCATATTTAGCCCAACTATTTGTATATATTTAAATTGCTAGTGGTCTTAGAAAGTGTACAGAGTTCTTGATTTTTGAGGACTGGATTTGGTTAACTGGAGCTGGCGTGAAGGGAGTCAGTCAAGACATTCCTTAATATAGGAATCACTCCCAGTCCTGACACAGAACTCAAAAAACAGTATTTTAATTAAAAAATGACCTATTTGTGGCATTTCTATTTAGAATATCTGCAAACTTTACTGAGGGGCAAGGGAAATAAACCTTTAAACCATTGAGACCTTGAGTTCTAAAACTTTTATGGAAATCTAAAGAAATCGAATTGATTTCTACAGAGAGGGAAAATTCCAAATTACCTGAAGAAGATTAAGGGCAGCAAAAATAGAAATTATGAAAAACAGACTGTGTGAGGAACTTTGCTTGAGAGCAGCAAATACAAAGCTCTAATTACAGTTTCTGCTCCTTTGGATTTACCTGTATCAGTATTCTCTACTCCTACAAACTCCACACTCTGATTCTCCCCTCCTCCCAAACTATGAAATTCTTAGGCCTAATTCATAAGGACTACAATATCAGGACTACATGTTGATATTAGAACATGACTAATAAAAAGGTTTAACTAGTTACAGTCCTAGCTTTAATTTTCTTTACACAAGTTCCTGATGTTATTTGTAAACAAAAAATTCCAGGCATCAAGAAATGATTTTAATTGTGGAAATTTCTTCAAATTCTGAGAAAATATTAAAAATTATTTCTGGATATTCCTACCAACACATTCTTTTAAATTTCTTTTTTTAAACTCTACCCCTAGGGGCGCCTAGGTGGCTCAGTTGGTTAAGCATCCCACTTCGGCTCAGGTCATGATCTCGCGGTCTGTGAGTTCGAGCCCCACGTCGGGCCCTGTGCTGACAGCTCGGAGCCTGTAGCCTGTTTCAGATTCTGTGTCTCCCTCTCTCTGCCCCTACCCTGTTCATGCTCTGTCTCTGTCTCAAAAATCAATAAACATTAAAAAAAAAAAAAAAATTAAACTCTACCCCTAACCTAGGGCTTGAACTCACCGCCCTGAGATCAAGAGTGGCATGCTCTACTCAGTGAGCCAGCCAAGTTCCCCCCATCCCCCTCATTGTTATTTCTAGTGGGTTATTAAAATCTACTCCAGCACCGGGCGCCTGGGTGGCTCAGTCAGTTAAGCGTCCGACTTTTAACCGACTTTGGCTCAGGTCATGATCTCACCGTCCCTCAGTTCAAACCCCACGTCGGGCTCTGTGCTGACAGCTCAGAGCCTGGAGCCTGTTTCGGATTCTGTGTCTCCCTTTCTCTCTGACCCTCCCCCGTTCACGCTCTGTCTCTGTCTCAAAAATAAATAAACATTAAAAAAAAAAAAAATCTACTCCAGCACCAACAACCCATCCTAGCCCTCATGTCATAGATTTACTTGTCTAATTTTCACTTTCTTTACTCTCCTAGTGCATAGAACAGTTATTGGAAAAATAAGAATTTCAATTCTTTGGAACAAAGCCTACAGTTTGTTCTCTATAGCGCTTTTAAATTTTTTGATGAGTCAATAAAAATGAAAAGTCTCAACAGATGCAGAACTTGAGTGTTTCTAAGCTTCCAGTAAAAATCACACTAATCCAGGCTGATAGGAAAGGAAAGGGAGGAGGAAGAGTTTAATCGCAACTGAACTTTAAGATATTATATAAAAAGGGAACACAAGTTCTCTTTTTAAGATGTTATGAAAAGGAAGGTCCACATTAATAAATAGCTAGGAAGAATCCTAATTTAATGTAATAAATAGATGTTCCAATTCACTTAAAAGATGGTCCTATTCCCAGCACCTTGTTATCCTTATACAATTAACCTGCGCAAGCTAAGACTAAAGTTTTTGTTAATTCCTGTCCAAATTCCAAACTAAGTCGTAGGGTCTTAAAGTAATGAGGTTTTTACTATGTTCGATTATTATACGTGATCTAATTACGTCATTGTGCCTTATTTAAAGGCTAGACTTTCAATGATCCCTAATACAAGATAGAAGCCTGTTTGCAAATGCATAACTGTTGACTGACAAAAACATCATTAAGAGATACTTGCGCCTCGGGGCGCCTGCTTAAGTTGGTAGAGCAAGCCACTCTTGACCTCCCCTGTCTCCAATTCAAGGTTCAAGCCTAACGATGGGCGTAGAGTTTGCTTTAAAAAAAAAAAAAAAAAAAAAAGATAACTTGCCTCTAGACTTCAGCTTTGCCAGAGGGAAAACCTTGTAAAGAAAACAGTGCCTCTCTTGAGCACTCTTTACTAAGAGATTACAGGTAAGTAGAAACTCAACAGGCTCCAATCTTTTGGTAAACCTTTTTCTCTCTTTTTTTTTTTTGTAAGTATACACCCAACATGGGGCCTGAACTCAGGAACCAGAGATCAAGAGTCGCATGCCCTACTGATTGTGCCAGCCACGTATCCCAGTACACCTATTCTTGTTTAAAGATAGTAACTTAACATCTGAAACGCATATATCGTTTACATAACACTCTCACACTTTCAAGGCCATTAAACTTTTGACCCTCTAAAGCCAATTACGAGTTAACCTTATACATTTCTTAACCACGTTCTACGAATCTGTCATTTTCGGTCTCAAGCACCTGTACAGAGCTCACCTGTTTTCTTATAAAGTTTAAGGCATTAGGAAGTGCTAAAACAAACGTCTGCTCGTTCCCCCCCGCACTACAATGTCATGCTAAGTACTGGCCTTTAGAGGCCCACAACATATACTCTATCCTTCCCCAAACGTTTCGGCAAAACTTTTAAACCAAAAGCTTTATAATCTGGACATAAATTCGGCTAAGCTCCCCTTGCCTATTTTCAGCTTTACGTACACGCCACTAGGCTCTATACCACACGAGTAGAGAGGAGCAGAACCGACGCCACCCGAAAAGCAGAAACTTGGCCACTCACCGGCGTCGGGGGGGGGGGGGGGACGGAGGGGGTCGACGTTGGCTACGTGCCAAATGGGGGCTTAACTTTTCCGCTAAGGGAATCGGAAAATTCAGTCCTTCCTCGTGACACGGTTTCCAAAATGAAATGAATGTTGTTTGTAATATTCGCTGCTACCCACGCTAGCCAGTCAGGTCTGGGAAAAGCCCCGCTCACCTCCTCACTCGCCAAAGGTAGTCAAAGGTATGCGAGGGGCAACCGCGGCGAAGAAGACCGGAAGGAAACGCCGGCGTCTCCTTTTGCGCAAGTGCAGGCAGACCTCTCCTATTGGTCACCGCGGCTGGAGATTGGTGTGCACATGCGCTCTGCTGACCTGCCAGCTGGGTGTGATTGAGGCGGCGGTGCACAGCAGTGTTTATCCGCGGACTGTATAGCCAACCGTCAGGGTCGCAAGTAGTGGTGCCTACACAGGTTTTCTTTTTACTTTCTGAAATCTCTTGTTTAAGCCGTTGATTCATTCATGATTATTTAAATACCGAAAGTCTGTCTGCCTGGTAGGCTTGCTCAGTGTTCTCAAACATTGTGGAATTGAGGGAGGGGCTGTGAAAAAGTGTGTAGATCACCCACGCCCCTCGTTGCTTTGCACGGCTTTCTTTATACGTTCGCAAAATACCCAACACTAATACCTTCCTTGCTGACGACGCATAGCACTCTTTTAATAGTATTTCTCAAGTATTTGTTTACAAAGGAAGCAAGGAAAAGGGGACGTGGTCCAAGCCGTGCTGGTGTATCATTGTATATAGTAGTTTAAAGACCTTCCAGAAATTAAAATCATTAAAAGCTGGTTTATTTTTGAATCTCATATTTTTATCTTCATTTTGCTGGGCAGAAAGTCGGAATATTGGGCTGCCTCGTTCAGGGCCGGACGCTTACCCAACCTACTTGGAGCTTCAGAACCATGGCGACAAAGGAGGCAGGAGATGGTGAAGCAGAGTCGAGCGTTCCCTCAGCCAATGGGAGGAAGCAAATGTCTGAAAAACCAAACTATGCTCTTAAATTTACTCTCGTGGGACATACGGAAGCAGTATCATCAGTTAAATTTAGCCCTAATGGAGAATGGCTAGCAAGTTCTTCTGCTGATAAAGTAATTATAATTTGGGGAACCTATGATGGAAAGTATGAGAAAACACTTTATGGTCACAGTCTGGAAATATCAGATGTTGCCTGGTCATCAGATTCCAGGTGGCTTGTTTCTGCTTCAGATGATAAAACGCTAAAGATTTGGGATGTGAGATCTGGAAAATGTCTGAAAACGCTAAAGGGGCACAGTAATTACGTTTTTTGCTGTAATTTCAACCCACCATCTAATCTCATCATTTCAGGATCTTTTGATGAGAGTGTGAAGATATGGGAGGTGAAAACAGGAAAGTGCCTCAAGACTTTGTCTGCTCATTCTGATCCGGTTTCTGCTGTTCATTTTAATTGTAGCGGGTCCTTGATAGTATCAGGTAGCTATGATGGTATCTGTAGAATTTGGGATACTGCATCAGGTCAGTGTTTAAAAACACTTATTGATGATGATAACCCTCCTGTCTCTTTTGTAACATTTTCTCCAAATGGTAAATATATTCTAATTGCAACCTTGGACAATACTCTTAAACTGTGGGATTACAGCAGAGGCAGATGCCTGAAAACGTACACTGGCCATAAGAATGAGAAATACTGCATATTTGCCAACTTTTCAGTTACTGGTGGAAAGTGGATTGTATCTGGTTCAGAAGATAATCTGGTTTACATCTGGAATCTTCAGACTAAAGAGATTGTACAGAAATTACAAGGTCATACAGATGTTGTAATCTCAGCAGCTTGTCACCCTACAGAAAACATCATTGCATCAGCAGCATTAGGAAATGACAAAACAATTAAACTGTGGATGAGTAACTACTAAACCCTTTAGAAATCAAGTAGTAGAGCCAAGCTGGAAAAAAAAAAGTTATTTAAAAAGATGGTTTCCCCTTAATTTTGGCATAGTTTTGTATTTCTTTTTAACATTGTCTTACAAGATTTCAGACCTATAATCTAAATTTGTAAAGCAAGACAACTGGAAAAACAAGTCTAGAACCTAGGGCTTCTGACTTTTAATCTGTTATTAATCTCTTATGTCTGTTCCTGAACAGATTCCCATTCTGTTCCTCCCAGTGAGTATTTTAGAGAATCAGTGTACTTGAGAAATATTTAGAAGTAAGGTTCACAAGATAGGATGACTATTAAGTGAGGAGAGCAAGGGAGTTTGGAATAACTCCAGTGTTTCTGATTTGGCAGATCAGATAGATGAATAAGAGCATAAGCCTGGGATAGTGGTAGATTGGAGATGTATGATAGATGCTACTCACACACTTTAAGTGATAGCCTATGTGATGGGGTGTGAAATGGTTCCATGGAATCGAGTCTATAAATTGGGAAAAGTAAGTCATGGTTAGGTTTGCTCTGAGAGTCTAAGAATTTTAAGTTTTTATCAAGATAAAAACTAAAAATAAACCAAAACATTATGTCATTTTACTGAAGAACCTCTCACTACTTTATGTGCCCTCGTGATATCAAGCAAGCTAAATGTCTGAATGAGGTGAGGCTATATTCTCTTCCACTATGTGTCTGACCTACTAACTCCTACCTGTGCTTCAAATGTGGTTCAGAAATCACCACTTTGTGGACCATCACTGCCTGCCTGACTCCAATCACAGCTGACAGCTGAGTTAGGTTTTCTTGTTCTTCCTATAGCTTCTGTTATAAAGTTCAGAATATATCTTTTACCGATTGGTATTGTAATGGTTTCACAGGCCATGTTTCCAGTAAATTATGAACTCTGTCAAGTATGTTTTTATTCATTTTTGTATTCTCAGTATTTATAAGGGACTAATGATGAATGACAATGTATTATACCACCATCACCACCACTACGACTTTATTCACTCCTTGCCTGCTTTCAACACATTTTTGGAATTAAGTCCCCATACTATTACTTTTGTTGATTAAAAGTATCTGACCATAGGCTAACATATTAACTTTAGTCAGACAAGGCTTTTAGGAAATATAAAGTGGAAAATGGTTTCTTCCCACTTTCCCTACAGAGACATGATAAACATGGGGGGGAAATCTAGACATTAAGCAAAAAATAATACAATAATTGAAAGTAAGAGGACAAAGCAGTCTTAATTTTTTTTGTATTCTTTAGTATCTTGTAATAGTGCCCATTAAATCTGATTTGCCTGACAAATTCTGAGGAATGTGAGGTATTAGAGTTATTAGTAGAGTATGACTGCCAGGAAGGTATTGTGTGAGGGTACTTGGAGAATGGGGATTAGTTAAGGACAAGTCTGAAATTCTTGGCAAGAAATTTATATTTAACCCATAAAGAAGTATTCAAAGTTACTGAATAGCAGAATGACAGAAAATGAAAAATGATCATGTGAATACTTGTTGCATGGTAACACTCGTGAGTTTTGGTTTAATGAAACTTTTATTATAGTAAATCTCCAAGGTAACACTTTAAAATATTACTTTAGAAGTTAAAAATGATATTGTTCTATGAAGAAAAATACTTATTTTTAAAATAAGTAGATTAAAATCAACTTGGTATCTAAAACATTAAGGTCAAATTATTCTAAAATAAAGTAGATCAACAGACATCATCAGATCATGAAATTATATTTGGTGCATTACATTTTACTTAGTATTTTATTAAATCAAGTTCCAATACAGCTGCATATATTACTTTCTGTTACAATCCTCTAGAGACAACTAGCAGGTTGGGATGGCTGTGAGGACTTGTCATTCATGTCATCCATTAATACTATGAAACGTGAGAATATATGAAATACCAGCATCCATACCTAAATATGAGACAGCTGGCATTGCAAAGTGTAAATGAAATACATCCTGGATGCACATGCTTATCTTTCAACACTAATAAATAAGAATATGCATTTGGTAGATTTTTGTAATTGAGAAATTTAGTGTAAAGGCAAAAGGAAAAGGACCAATTGTGAACTCTAAGCCATGCAGCAGAAGAGGTGACTGCTGGCCCCAAAGCAACTTTATGGTGCTGGGATTTCAGAGTCCTCAGAAACTCATGACCAGACCATTCTCATCACCTTCCCAGGACCTTTTCCAAGACTGCTCTCCTACAAGCCTCTGTCAACATGCCTGAAGATGGCAGAGTGTGATCTAGCTGCTTCCCAGGGCTCTCAGAAGCACCATGATATTTGGGGAGGTTAGCTCTCCAAGATGCCCCTGGGCAGTATACTGAGCTGGCTTTCCTTATCCCTCTAGAAATGAGTACACATGAGCAAGAAATACAGAACTGGAAGCCATTTTGGTTTCTGTAGAGAAATCATTTTCGTAATGAAAATTAAAGTAAGATATGGCATCTCTCTAAAGAAGAGTTAATATTAAAGTTTAAATAACTTGCCCGATTTTTCTCCAAAAAGGTGAAAGGCTGCATTTAACCTGGATCAAAGCCACAAAAATATAGACAGGTCATTTTTTTAAGGAAATTTATTTGTACCACTACAGCAGAAATTTATGTCTGTGTAAACCATACTTTCATGAAACAGATCCTCATACCATATTCTTCTTAATAACAGGCTAATTGCTGCAACATTATTCCTGCATTTTCAAAAGCCAGCCAACATGGATACCTCTGCTACTCTGTTTTGGCCTTCATAGCTGCTTCCTCTCTCAGGCGAGCTTTCTTTTCTAAGTTCAGGCTTGTTAAAGACTCGTTTCTTCTGACAGCCTAAAGTGAAACAGATTTGAACAAGTGATTATTTGTGTGGGTTTGGGGAGGATGTCATTACCCTGCACTCATGTCAATAGATTAACTGTGACAGGGCATGCCCACAATGGTCTGCTGTGTGCACATTGGGCACAGACACATCCTCCCCGTGCCTTCTGCTTCCTCTAACGCTTCACAGTACAGTAGCCCATCCAGTCAAGCATGAGAGAAATGCTGCACCTCTACCTTCTCTTTCTGGCATGTTTCTGTAAATCTAGCCTCTTCCCTTATAATTAATTCCCTTATCTTTTCCTTTTTTTCTCTCTTTAGTATTAATACCTTTTTGTTTCCATTTCTATCCTTTCTTTCCTTTCACTTTTTTTTGTTGCTACCATTTCTCCTATCCTAACTCATTTGTATATTTTCATACGCTTCAAACTCCTTACTCCTCTTTTACCAAAAATATTCAGCTTTGGAGATCCCAGACTTTACTAAATACTACGACTGATGACACTCACCAGTATCTATCCCACTACTCCAACCTGTGGGAGTAAACGGCAGTGGGGGAGAGGCAACCATTCTCTTCCCTTGTTTCCTTCCACGTGACCTATTACATGCCTGTGAAGCTTACATAAGCCGACCAGTTTCAGAAGTTTTATACCAAATAAGTGAAACTAGCACCCTATACATAAGGTAGAATTTTCTTCTGTGTAATTTCACATGTAAAGAATCAGGTATGGGAAGGGGTAGGAGAATGGGAATGGTACCTTGATGGTAAGGACAGAACATACAATGGCTAACTTCTCTCTTCTATATAGCATTAAGTCTAAAAGTTCTCCATTCTACAGTACCATTTACCAACTTTTAAGAAGTGGATAGTTCCATGTAAAACAAATGAAACGGCTTTCTGGTACATAAAGGAGAGAAAAGAAACTCTTAAAGTACATGGCGTATACCCTAGGATGACACTAGAGGAAATCCCAGGGGATAACTTGTTTCTAGAGTATTTAGACTCAGCTTACTATAATCAAGTATACAAAACCAATACAGACTTCTTAGAATTCCAGAAGCCCCTACGTCCTGTCCACATGCTTCTGCAGGTTTCAATCTGAGAACTAAGCATGAGAAGTCAAACAGGAAGTCAGAAGAAAAACTGAGGTGGGGTAGGAACAGAGATGTCTTGGAAAGAACTTCACCTAGTCCTGCACACTTGTCTCTCATGCTCCCATAAGGTCAGCCTAAATGGTCAGTATTTTCCATTCCAAGAGTCTGAAGAGAGCCAGATGTTCATTTCCTTTTACTCTGCACTCACTGGGGATAAGGAAGTCAGTTATCACTGGGTTGGCAGAAGAACCTTTTTAATATTTTATAATAGATATAAGACATCTCTTTCCACATGGAAGTTGTGATATATAAAATTAGACATAGTATTAAAATAAGGGTTTGACCAGTCCTGCTGCATATAAAAAAAAACATATTTTAATCACAAGATAGTACTATGAGTTTGGGAACTTGAAAAGTTGGCTCTACATTTTTATCCTGCCACTTATTAGTTATGTGACTTTGGGAAAGTGATTTAATAGCTCTGAGCTTCAGGTTTCTCTTTTATAAAGTATGGATACTAAGAGAACCACTGCTTAGGTTCTCAGGGCATTGTGGTGATTCAGTGAGTTTAATAGTACCTGTGACATAATGAGGACTCAATAATTGGGAGCAATTTTACTATCAACCTCAATTAGACGGGTCTAGATTCAAACTGTGCTCTGCCATTCAGGAGATGGGCAAGTGAGAAAAGCTTTCTAAGCCACGTTTCCTCATCTATAAATAAGGTGCTAATAATAGTATCTATTCCACTGTGCTGTTCTGAGGTTCAAATGAAAGAACAGCCAAGTGCTTAGAAGACAGTGAATACTCAATTAATGATAGCTATTAATAATGATATATGTTAAAACAGATTTCTGGACTTGAATACCTTTGTACCTGTTTAGGAGCTATGGTCCTTACACATATGGCCCAGTGTGGCTGAGCTTCAAGTAAAGAATGGTGACAAGAATGCTCACCAGGGTTAAGGCAGTTAGAGTGTGGATAAATAAGCCCATGTACCAGGAGTGCGTTATAGATATGTAGGTGTCATCATTAGATACAACAGTGTCATTTTTCTTGTTTCACAATTTTTTATGACATCTGTGATAACCACTTTTTTTTGTTTACTTCATGCAAAAATAATTCAGTCCTTCACTTTGCCAAAGTTAGGGTTTGCTATTTATCCCCAGACAGGATATCCCAGGTTTGTCCCTACTGTGTCTTATTTTGTTTCTTATCATTTCTTGTGTAGAAAGTAACCAACTCTTCGCAGAGACTAAATATGAGGGTCAACCCCTGATTTCCTCTAGATCCTTTGTAGAAAACAGAGACAGAGAAGAAGTCCACTCTCACCTTCTTGCCCTCAATAACCATCAAGATACATCCGGCCACTGTCAGGGCAATCATTACATAGCTGATCTTCACCCGGATCTTGTTCTTTGCAGCATCAAGCATCTCAAACCTAGTAATACAATGAGATCATGACAGACAGTTAACATTTCTCTTTCTGAAGTTGCCAGTAGGAAATAAGCTCTATGTCTGACAAGTCAAAAGTGGAGTGGTACCCATAAATATAAAAAAGATATGAGACCTGGAAATCTTGTAGGATTTGGGGGAGGATGGGGAATTTTCATAACTCATTTTAAATTTACATATAAAATCCAACAAGATAGCACAAACTTAAAGAAAAAGAGAAAAAGTGTGAAGACAGAAAGTGGATCCAGGAACAAAGGGGGAAAAAAAAGGGGCAAAATGTATTAACCTATGCTTGCTATGCTCGTCCCCAATTTTGGCTTTCAAGTTTCACATTAGCAGCCAATGCTAAAAGTGAAACCGGAAGATATTTCTCCCTGGGGTTCTTAAGAAGATGCTATGTGATACAATGATTGTCTGAACAACATCCTGACAACAAATACTGCAATGAGCTTCATGAGTTTCATATGTTTCAACATGAATCACAATTCAGACAGAAAACAAACGTGGGAGAGAGTTAAATAATGTGCTCTTTATACCCAAGTTTTTGCTTTCTGCCTTGAACCAGGAACAGATTTAATAATCTAAATCTAATACTTCTAATACTTAGATTTAGAACCAGGAATAGATTCTAGACAATATGTGCAACAGAGAAAGATCCTTTAAGCAATGCTTCCTTAATGTTTACCTTTTAACTAATGTTTTGCTAAAATTGCATGACAGTGAACTTGAGACTGTGCTCTTTGGCAAGTACGTCTTTGAACCTGTCCACTGAATACAGACCCATGTGCCTTAACAGAACACTGAGGGTTGGATTATCATTCTTGTGTGAAAACTAAGACGCCTAACAAGGAAGAGTCTAAAGAGAAGGCCATTCCACCTTTGTGATTCTGTATGGAGGCAGTGAGTTGCAGTTCTATTACATGAGCCTGGTAGATACTCAGGGAAGCGTATGAAGAGTCTAAATGGGCCCCAGAGAGAGTAATGGCCTACTCAGTAGGGATGTAGATAGGAAGTGATTATCTCTAGATGATGGGATGGGAGTGCTAACTTCCTTCCTCTCTTTTTCCCCCCAGATTTTTAATACACATTACTTTTGAAATCAGGGGGAAAAAAATACTTTAAAAATGCTTGGAAGGAGGCACAGTGTCCAGGCATTGCAGGAGGCAGAACCCTGAAAGCATACACACTGTGATATAAGAGCTGGGACCCAGTGAGGTGGCAGTGTGAAGGGAGTTCTCTAGGCACTGAAACTGGGCCTGCAGGGCAGTGGGAGGAACCAGGGACAACTGCTAAGGACAGTGAATTGCTCTGTTAAGAGCATCTGAGAGCTCACCAACCACAAACTAAACTACCCATGCTGACAATATTTTATGTGAATTGGCATGGATATGCCAGTCTAAAGTGCTGCGATACTCATGAAAAGAAACATATTTTACTTTTCATTACAAGAATTTTTCATTCAAAATATTTTACATTAAAAGAGCAAAATGCATTTAAATAAGGCCATGAGGTTGCCCTCCCACAGAAGCAATCAGAGTGGGCAGTGCCTGTTCAGAACTACCAGCACAAGGATGAACTCTTGCTCAGGCCCAGGGAAGAGCATTCTATGGTGACTCACTAGGTAGTACTTTGGGTTTAAGGGGGATCTTGGAACCACCGGCAAGGCAGACTGAAGAAGGTGTTCCATGGCAAAGTCTACACAGCACCTATTAGGGCCATGGGTATACACCAGCTTGTTTTCTGCTGGAATATTCAGGAAGAAATTAAGACACAGGCAGGAACTTAACATCATTCTTATTTCCAACTTGCTCTTATTTCCCAGGAGAGTGCACTGTCATCTTATCTAAGAAGGACCAGGGCTTTCCTGCTGAAGTAATTTTAGTGAAAATAAGGTACTATTTAATTTGACAGACAGAAGTAGAACGGCTCTGTTAAAGCCACTGTAAACAAAAAGCAAGTAAGACTTCTCTTCCTGGGAAAAGATGCCCTGAATGAACTCAGATATTTTAAAATCATGCCTTGGAACCCGAAACCAGAAGTTCCAGGAATAGTTTCTTGCTAGAAGGGAACATCTAAGAGCTTTTTTCCCAACTCCCTATCAGTAAAGATGATGATGCCCCACAGGGGAGATGGCATCTACTTCTCACAATCTCTCTTGGCTGAGATGCAAACCAATCAGGGTCTTTAACATCAGGAGGCTGGAGCAGTGGTTCTCAACCAGGGTTTCGTTTTGTTTTGTTTTGTCCCCCCAGGGGACGTTTGGCAATGTCTGGAGACATTTTTCATTGTTACAACTAAGTGCCACTGGCATCTGGAGGATGACCGAGCAAGGATGCTGCTAAACATCCTATCGTGTACACAACAGCCTCCGACAACAAAGGATTATCTGGCCCAAAATGTCGATAGCATGGGGATTGAGAAACCCTGAGTCAGAGGAATCTATACTTATCTCCAGACTCTGAAAAAAGTCCCAAGATCTCAGCCACAGCTGGGTTTAAGAAAGTTGGTGATAGGAAGCACGCTTTCCGGGATCCCAGAAAGAGAATATGTTGTTCTTAAATACTGTTATGCCTTTGGTTGAATACTTGGGTGGATTTTGTAGAATATAATTATTGTCAGTGATACCTAACTGATATACCTAGATTAAAAACAAGCTAAAAACAGTGAACATCACTGCTTAGTCAGATTTCTGTAGCTAGGAGAGGAAATCAATCAGTTGACTTTTGAGTACTTGACAGCTCTCCACTAGGTGCAACATAACATATCAATGAGAAGGCATGGATTTTCCAGCACTGTTTTTATTGCAGGTACTTGCCAAAGAGGAAACATTTACAGAAGTTAAGACTGTTCTAGGATTTGGCTGAAATGTTTTCAATAGGGACTCAAAGGAACTGTTTTTCCTTTGAAATGGATCAGTGAGAAATAAAAGCTGCTTACAACCCTAAGTTCAGCACTCACGAGACAGTCTCTGGGATTTCATCTTCCTTTTTGAAGCGACCTGACCATATCAGGATCTTCCTCTCCCAATGTGTAGGTTTGTGTAATGGCACTCTGTGGCTGTAAGTGTCTATGAAAAAAACAAGACAAGACATCTTACTTATTTGAGGTTATGACTCTCAAATTTAGCAATTAAAAAGTGCTATTCGTGCTTTTTAGCTATCCACTAAACAGAACCGTTGAGGAACCTCAAGCGAATTAGAGCTTTGTTTGAATGGAATTTCTTAGGATGCCGCATTTGTCAAATGAGATTCAAAAATCTGTGAAGGCTGAGGTAAAATAAAAGCATTATTTCCTAGCAGTTGAAAGTTGAAAGAACACCATAAGCAAGTATATAAAGATAAAGATGAACTAAGAAGGGAACAATGAGAAGCTTATTTGACTTCAGTAGAAAAAGAACAAGGTTATAAGGTAAAATAAGATTATCAAAGATCCTGAATGCCAGGCTAAGCTTTTTAAACCTGATTTGGGAACTCTGAAGCAAAGAAGAAGTTAATGTTTTAAAAGGTTAATCTGCATAATAGATGGAAGAGAGAAAGGAAGGATAGGATAGAGTGGGCAACAAGTCCAAACAGGACCTTGTAATACAACAGTCCGGTGATATGGTCCGAACTGGAGTTGGAACGGTGAGAAGAGAGACAAAAAAGTCAATCTCAAGATGACTGAAAGAATTTGGAGACTGATTAAGACAAGGAAGGAATCAAATAGCCTCAAATGTGAATGAGCAAGACAATAGTACTGTTAACCAAAATCAGGAGACTGAAAAGAACCAGTTAGGAAAGGAAAAAGCATGGATACCATTTTATATCTATCCATTGGGTCTAAATTTACAACATCTGAATAGGTTTCATGAATTAAGTCAAAAGCAGAGATAATCATCAGTGCAAAGGGAGAGCCAGTGAAGATGATTAAGACCCAAGAGACTGTCCAGGAGAAAGAGGCAGCAGACGAAAATGAAGTGGCCAAGGAGGCGGATGAACAAGAAAGGCACACAACCACAGACTGTAAGAGAAAGTCTTTCAAAAAAATAAATAAATAAAATAAAAGGAGAAGTCATTGAAGATAAGGAGCAGAAAAAGTTAGGGAATCACAAAATGCTAGGGTTAGAAGGGACCTTCAGAGATAATCTCATTTAACTTCCACGTGCTGCCTACATCTCTCACAGACAGACCATCTCCTTGACTGTTACCTACTCCTTCATACTCCTTCCCACTGCCACATCATCGTGCTGTGCCTCTCTCACTTAACCAGAAGGCAACAGCAAAGGGAACTGGGAAGTCACTAGGAAAAAAATCCATAAAGAACCAAAGGTGAGAAAAGAGGTTTAGAAGTATAGAAATGGTATTGCTGTAGTTTTATTTTTTAACTCTCCCAGCACTTGGCACAACTCTATAGTTGTTGTTTTTTTGCTTTCTTTCCATTGTAAGTACATTAAAGATAATTTGGAAAGTATAGATATAAAAGTAGAAGATAAAAACTATCCCTAATTCTCCTGTTGTAGCATAATCACTATATTTTTACTTTGGTAGTGTTTCCTAAGTCTTATCCCTGTGTGTGTATGTGTCATTTATATGTATATCATGATGTGCTTAAACACGATATAAAATTTTGTATCCTATTTGTTCATGGACATAATGACAAACATTTTCCATGCCAGTGCATGGTATTTACAAGCACCATTTCCAACAGCTGTACAATCTCATCAAGTACATCTAACATACATAATTAATCATTCCCAGATTATTTGACATTTAGATTTAGTTCTCATTTTCCTATTATAAAAATGGGAACATCTTTACACTCAGAGATTTTCCACATTTGGGGTTATTCCTGAGGATAGATACCCAGAAGTGAAACACCAGGTTGAAGGATATAAACATTTTTAAGCTCCTGATAACTATTCTTTGAGGATAGTTCTTTTCCATTCACCAAGACCTGCCTGACCCGAGCGTACACCCATGAAGAAGGAACAAGCAAATAGCTTGTGGGACCCTACAGTTTATATATTATGCTCCTTGTTTCCACAGTAGTGACAGTGACAAGGGTTTGAGTTAAGAATAGGAATACTGATGGCTGAAATTAATGCCCAAGCCAGAGGCTGGTGCTAGTTATATTGTATCCCAAACATTATTTCCTAATGTGGTTCATCTTTGGGGTTCCTAAAAGATAACTTCTAGATCACTATTTACTTTGGTGCATCCATTCTCCAACAAAAAGCTCCAATCTAATCCTGGAAATAAGAGATGAAAGTGACAAGTGAGGAAAAGGAAGAAAGCATTGCTACATGTGAGCCAATAATAGTACAATTTGGGAGGCCTCAACTATAGGACAGGGTATGACAACCCTGCGATGACTTGTCTTTTAGGTTGTTTTGATTCCAAGTTGTTCCATTCATCAGGAGCTTCCATAACTGGAAAAACGAATACATACTTACAGGGTGGAGCTTTTGGACTTTCTTGTGGTTTGGTGCAAAATCCATTTATTCTCTTCAAATCAGAGTTTCTGGTAAGTCTTAGAGATGAGGAAGCATCTCTTTCAAATAACCTAAAATAGTTTCCTAGAAAAAGACAGGAAAATGTTTCAGAGAAAGAAAATCTAATGGTGTCTCAAAATAGGAAATACCTACAAGGTTTATATTTCATTTATAAAAATTAACTCATTTAAAAAGTGAATATACTACTGTGCATGTAAGATACATATATTTAATTTTTTTAATGTTTATTTACTTTTGAGAGAGAGAGAGAGAGAAAGTGTGAGTGGGGGAGGGGCAGAGAGGGAGGCAAGAATCCCAAGCAGGCTCAAGGCTCTGAGCTGTCAGCACAGAGCCTGATGTGGGGTTTGAACTCACAAACCGTGAGATCATGACCTGAGCTGAAATCGGATGCTTAACTGACTGAGCCACCCAGGCTCATACATATATATATATGTATATATAAGATACATATATTTAAAGTGTGATCCTTGGTGCTGTTTTAAAATATACATATTTTGCTCATCAGGAAATTAGCAATTTGTAATATAAACATTTTATCAGCTGTTTATAAAAGTACTTCTCACACGTATTTTGTCATAACAATGCTCCTGATGGAAATATTACATATTACTGCACTGAGTTATTTAGGTAAAGATTAGAACCTCTCACGAGTGATAAATCAAGATGCCAAATTGCCAATATGACTCTGGTATACTCTGGGTAGGGGGCTGCAATGGCCAGCAAGGGGATCTAGAAAGCCTTGTTTTGCCTAAGCCATAATTCCCCAACTGGAAATCAACTTCAGGTATAGTAATTGTGTAAAGTTTTTAAACTATATATTAAAAAATGTATAAAGCTATATTATATATATAGCTAATTTTAAAATCTAAATTCTAAGCACACTTAGAGATCAGTACTATAAATCTCCATGCACTCACCACCCAGTGTCAACAATTATCAACACATGGCCAATAAATAGTTTCATCTGAACACCCCTCCCTACTTCCTACTGAATTATTTTAGAGCAAATCCTAAACATCCTATTAGTTCACCTATGAATACTTCAGTATGTATCTCACAACAGCAACTTTTCAAAATCATTCAGAATACCATTAGCTCAACTAAAAAATATTTCCTTGATCTTAGCATATTATGATCAAATATTATATTTCCCCAATGGGCTCATTTTTTTAATAGTTGATTTATTCTAAATAAGTGTACATTGAATACGCCTTATCATTTGTTGAAGAAACTACATCATTAATTCTATAGAATTTCCCTCATTTCAGATTTTGCTGATTGTATCCCCATGGTGTTGTTTAACATATTCTTCTAATTCTTTTTCCTCGTAAACAGATTTTTGAGGCTTCATCAGATTTAAGTTAGAATTTTTAGGAATAATATGCCATAGGTGGTACTGTGTTCTTCCTACTGTATCTTATCAAGAGGCATACATCAATTTTATTTTGTTAAGATTTATCAGTAGATGCTATCAGTCTGACTCATCCCTTATAAAGTTCTCCATCAATCTTTCATTTAATGTTTTTATCAGACATTGATGATTGTTACCTAGATCTATTGTTTCATTATAGAATATAAAATGGTCATCTTCTACATGAACTACTGGATTATTCTAAGGTAAAAGTCCACAGGAAATGTGGAATGAATGCTTGATTCTTTCCATTTGCCAGTTTCAAACTGATGAACTGTTTTCCTTGCAGCCTCCACAGGCGACCTTTTGTTTAAAAATAACATAAGGAACGCTTGCATTTTAACACATTATGTACTCCAGCCCATTTCAGTCATTTTTCTTTTTGATGCTCAGATATACCCATTTTTAGCCACTAGGAACCCTTCCAAATTGGCTCCTGAGTACTTTCAACATGTGCTCAGTAATCATTGATAGCTTCCCTACTTTCGGACATGATGCTCCAGATTTGTTTTGAATGCTTCCTGTCTCTGATTTAGAATCAGACATTCCTTCAGGGTGCTATGGTTTTTAAACAGGAAGTATTACTGGGTTTGTCATTGTTTCCATGCCTTCTCAGTTAACAAAACTAGGAAATACATTCATTCCTAAAACAAATGTATGCCTAAGAATTTAGTTTTGGTTAGCCATTTTCACATTTAGCCTTAGCATGAAATTTTTAAATCAATCATAATTAATCAGAATTCTTTTTTTTTTTTTTTTTTAGTGTTTTTATTTATTTTTGAGAGACAGAGCATGAGCAGTGGAGGGGCAAAGAGAGAGGGAGACACAGAATCCGAAGCAGGCTCCAGGATCCGAGCTGTCAGCACAGAGCCTGACGCGGGGCTCGAACTCATGAACTGTGAGATCATGACCTGAGCTAAAGCCAGACACTTAACCGACTGAGCCACCCAGGTGCCCCATAAATAAATCAGAATTCAAAGCAGAAAAAGCCAGAAATACTTTTGATGAGTGAGAGAAGAAAGGGGAGTGATTCTGAGTATGGGGGTCATAGTACAAGAGAGACCGGGGCTGATAGGATTCAGAATCAGAAGACCCCTAGGGTCCTAGAACATGGAAAAAGGGGAGCACTATGAAGTACAATGGAACAGAAAAGAAAGTTGGAAAGACACCAGTGATAAATTTACTAGTATCCCGGCACTCTGTGATGCTCTGGGTGACAAAAAAAGTAATGCCTAAAAGTTGTCTTTAATGCAACCAAAATGTTCCCTCACAGCTTTATGGATAAAAGCTCACAGGTAAGTTCAAGTAGTTTTTAAGATCTATTTGTTAGTAGACAGTCTGTCTGTACCTTTGTAGTTCCAAACTCCTACTTGGATGTCTTTGTAGCTTCAGAGTTGGAGCAATAAGGGGGAGGCAAGAGAGGGAATAGGAGTAAAATACGTTTTTTCCCCCCCCAAAGCTGACTAGAACCACGATTTATTTTTTTTCTCTTACGTTAAAAAAACTTTAAAAAGTTTATTATGTTTAAAAATCTTTAAAATTATTTTAATGTGTATTTATTTTTGAGAGAGAAAGAGACAGAGAAAGAGAGAGAGCACAAGCGGGGGAGAGGCAGAGAGAGAGGGAGACACAGAATCCAAAACAGCCTCCACGCTCTGAGCTGTCAGCATAGAGCCTGGCACGTGGCTCCAACCCACGACCTACGAGATCATGACCTGAGCCGAAGTTGGATGCTTAACTGACTGAGCCACCCAGGCCGCCCCTATTTATTTTTGAGAAAGAGAGAAAGATAGAGCAAGCTAGGGAAGGGCAGAGGGAGGGGGAGAGAGTCCCAAGCAGATTCCATACTGTCAGTGCAGAGCCTGACTCAGGGCTCAGACTCACAAACCGTGAAATCATGACCTTAGCTGAGATCAACAGGTAAGCATCCAACTCTTGGTTCAGCTCAGGTCATGATCTTGTGATTTGTGAGAATGAGCCCTGCATCAGGCTCCACACTCACAGCATGGAGCCTGCTTGGGATTCTCTCCCTCTCTCTCTCCCCCAAAATAAATAAACATTAAAAAAAATAAATGTAACAATTTAAAAGATATTACTATAGACTTAAATGGGTATATGTTTATATTTGTGTAAAGATTTTTAAAATAACACTTGATACATAACTCCATTATCATAAAACTAATCCTTTTAAAGTGTACAGTATCATGGTTTTTAGCTTATTCACAAAGTTGTGTACTGATCACTACCATCTAATTCTAGAAAATTTTCATCATCCTAGAAAGAAATGCCAGATCCATTAAGTCACTCTGTTTCTTCCTCCTTCCAACCCTTGGAAACCACTAATCTACTTTCCATCTCTATGGATTTGCATATTCTGGAAATATGGAAAATTTTTGATGTTTTTTATAAATAGAATCATGTAATATGTGGCCTTTTATGAATGGCTTCTTTCACTCAGCATGTTTTCAAGGTTCATCATCCATGCTGTAGTATTTATTGTTTTTTTTTGTTTGTTTGTTTTTTACGGACAAATTTTATTCCATTGTATGGATACCCTAGACTTTGTTTATAGTCAATGGACATTTAAGTGGTTTCTACTTTTTGGCTATTATGAAGAATGCTGACATGGAAAATTATGCACTTTTTTTTTTTTAATTTTTTTTAACGTTTATTTTTGAGACAGAGAGAGGCAGAGCATGAACAGGGGAGGGGCAGAAAGAGAGGGAGACACAGAATCCGAAACAGGCTCCAGGCTCTGAGCTGTCAGCACAGAGCCTGACGCGGGGCTCGAACTCACGGACTGTGAGATCATGACCTGAGCTGAAGTCGGACGCTTAACCGACCAAGCCACCCAGGCGCCCCAATTATGCACTTTTTGAACAAACATTTTCATTTCTTTGGGGCATATACTAAGGTGAAATTGCTGGGTCATACGGTAACTCTGTTTAATCGTTTGAGGAACTGTTTTCCAAGTGGTCACATTTTACATTTCCATCAGCAATGTTTGAGGGTTCCAATTTCTCCACCTCCTAGTCCACATTTGTTTTTTTTTTTTAACGTTTATTTATTTTTGAGATAGAGAGAGACAGAGCATAAACGGGGGAGGGGCAGAGAGAGAGGGAGACACAGAATCGGAAGCAGGCTCCAGGCTCTGAGCCATCACGGACCGCGAGATCGTGACCTGAGCTGAAGTCGGAAGCTTAACTGACCCAGCCACCCACGCGCCCCCACATTTATGTTTTTTAATAAAAGCCATCTTAGTGGGTGTGAAGTGGCATCTCGTTGTGATTTTGATTTGTATTTCTCTACTGGGTAATGACGATGAGAATCTCTTTACTTGCTTGTTGGCTAGTTGTATATGTCCTTGGGGAAATGTTTATTCAGCTTCTTTGCTCATTTCTTAATTGGGTTGTATTTTTATTATTGAGTTGTGTTGTCTGATGTATGACTTGCAAATATTTTCCTCCATTTCATGGGTTGTCTTTTCACCATCTTGATGATGTCTTTTTAATACAGAAGTTTCAAATTTTGATGAAGTCCAACTTATCCTTTTTTTTTTTTTCTTTTGTTGCTTGAGACTTTGGTGTCATATACAAGGTCACAAAAGCCTACTCCTACGCTGTTGTCTGAGAATGTTATCGTTTTAAGTTCTAACATTTAGGCCTGATCCATTTGGAGTTAATACAGGTATGCTGTGTGTGGAAGGGATCCAACTCCATTCTTTTACAGGTGAATGAATATCCAGTTTTCCCAGCATCATTGGTTGAAAAAAGCATTCGTTCCCCTGTTGAATTATTTTGGCACAATATAGAAAAAATTGAGCATAAATGTGAGGGTTTATTAGTAGACTCTCAATTCAATTCCACTAATCTATATTCCCTTGTATTCTATCTATGTTCTGTGTTAGCTTAGTGGCCACCTAATCACTGAACAGACATCCTTAAATGCCTGCCACCAAGAAGTTTGCCAGACTTTGCCAAAGGGCTCTGTGTGCCTGTTGCAGCATGCTCTAGGGTGGGTGAGGGAGAAACTGTTCCCACTGAATTAGCTGAGTTGGGTGAAAAAAAGGCAAGCCCAGTGAATGGGTGTTTCCAGGGAAGTTCCAGACAAGCCAAAAGTAACAATTCTCAGGGGTTGTGGATTTTAGGGCGCTCCAAATCCATTCTGCCTTCTTCAGTGCCTGCTAGAACTCCTGGTTTTCATTAGCTACTGTGATTGACAGGCTACTGGTTTTCAAGGCCACTGTGAAGCTGACAGGACAAAGGAAACTGTTAAAACTATTATAAAGCTTGCTATTCTTACCATGATTAAGTCATTTTTCTTGGATAAATACTACTCAGACTACCACAAGCCTCTGGTTATTTTCTAGAGTTCTGAAAAAGTTGATCTTAAGAATTTTTGGTGGTGTTTTCATAGTTTTTATATATAGGAGTGGATTTTCAGAGGTCCTCTTATGTACCAGAAATTGGGACCTATGTTTATGTAAAGATTTGTGGTTATTTGCTAATTTCTTTCATAAGGGTATGCATTTTTTCATTTTCTAATTATGTAATCCCAGAAGGCCTTGCCCAGGTCTGGGTAGCCACCCCACCAGTGCCACCTAGTGGCAGTAAGTGTGCACCATAAGGAAAGTAGATAAATTACAGTATAATTGATTTCCACACCTTTCCTCATTTTAAATGTGGATAATGTAGTATTTACTGCAAATTGAAAAACAAATGTGACAGCATTTGGCAAGATGCTTGAAATATAGCAGGCACTCTAAATTTTAAGGTTTTTTTTTTGAAGCACTACTTAAAACAATAATTTTCAAAACATTTCCATAGCACTTTTCAATTTTACCCCTAAAGTGGTCAGAATTTCTGACCATTTTATGCTAATTCTATGAATGAAAATATTCTATAAAACTTTTCAATAGTTTCTCATAGCTCTCAGGATTAAAACAAAATTACATAATGCTGTGATTCTCAAACCTCAGCGTGCACCAGAACTACCTGAATGGCTTGTTTAAACACAAAGCACTGGGGACACGTACCTTCAGTTTCCAAATCAACAGTTCTGGGGTGGAGGCTGGGAATCTGCATTTCTTACAAGTTCTTAGGTGAAGCTGCTACTGCTGATTTGAAACTACACTTTCAGGCCCACTGTGCTTGGGGTTTTAAAAATAAAAAAACTGTGCTAAAATATACATAATAAAAGTTTACCATTTTTACCACTTTTAAGTGTACAGTTCTGTGGCATTAAGTACATTCACACCGTTGTGTTACCATCACCAACATCCATCTCCAGGACTTTTTCATCTTCCCCAGAGGACCCCTTGTTTAATGTGACCTACAAGGCCCCATCTCACAGCATCCTGCCCCATTCCCTTCTGGAAGGCACTGAGACAGAGAGGAACAAGGTTAACTGGCAGTGAGCTACAAGGTCCACAGGAAACAAATTATTTCCTTAGGTATTGCTCTTCCCCATCCCTCTTAATTAGAACAGAGGCAGTTTAGCAGAATAGAAGACAAGGTAACTCTCAGCTTAGTTTGGGTAATGACGATAAGGCAAAAAATGATAACAGGTACACCTACTTACTACCAGTCAGATAAATCCATGTTTGGAGATACTCATTCAACAAATAATAACTGAGTACCTACTATGTATCAGGCATTGTTATAGACAACATATAAAAGAGGTAAAAAAAAATCGATGCTAATAAAACTTGCATTCTACTAGAGAGAAGGTATATGCACATACATATATACATACATTGTTAGACAATAAATGCCAAGAGAGAAAAAAATGAACACTGGGGACATGACATAAAGTGAGGTGTTTATGTGCTTGGAATGGAGTGTGTGAGATTTTAGATAGACTACTAAGGTAAGCTCTCTTTGAGAATGCCACTTTTGAAGGAAGTAAGGGAGCTAGCTATGCAGATATCTAGTGGCAGGATATTCCAAACAGAAACAATTTAAGAGCAAAGGCCCTACAGTGGTTCTAGGAACCACAACGAGGAGGCCAGTGTGGCTGGAATGGAGTAAGGGGAGTAAGATTTGAAGTGGAGCTGGTGGTGAAAAATAGTCACTTGAAGGCATGAGAAGTTTACCTGGATCAGAAAATATCTGCCAGCTTTTTCTTACTACAACTTCATACTGGATGCCAGTAATTTTTACCTCTCTAAAGTATAAATGCTGTTCAAAACATATGCAAATATGATATTTTACACATTAGAAATAACAAATGTAAAAAAAATTAAAACTGAAATCACTAAAGAAAATTATGAAGTACTTAATGTGATTTTTTATTCTGCAATTACAAAAAACAAAAGCATAAAAAAGTTTTAGGATCATTAAGATGTCTTTTCTTCCTTTTCTGTCTCAAAGAGATAAAATATATTGCCCTACAGACATCCAAGCCAGAAATTTTCCATCCTCTGGTGAATTACAATTAAAAACAAACATACAAACCAAAAGAAAAATGGCCCTTTAACCCTCTGGTTGCACTTGCAGCCTGCCCCTGGCTGACCAGTTCTGCATCCCTGGGGCCCTAGCAGGAAGTCGAGATGAATCCTCCCTGCCGCCTCTGAGGATGTGACTGACAAATGGCTGGTTAACTTAGAGTGGAGGTTCTCAAACTTTAGTATGCATCAGAATCACCCAGAGGACTTATAACAGATTACTGGACCCCAGTTTCAGAGTTTTTGATTCAGTATGAGAGGTCTGAGAATTCCCATTTCTAACAATTTCCCAAGTGATGCTGCTACTATTACTCTGGGGGCTCACAATTTGAAAACTAGTACCTCAGAGGTTTTACTAGGAGCTGGAAGCTATAGTTGGTCAGCTGGGATGAGGCTGGTTCAAGTACTGGCTTTTGCCTTGTTTTCCCCTCCTTTCCATAAAATGCCTTTCCAACCTCATGATAGACAGTGCAGAGAGGTAGGGATCCTTTTTTCTCAGAATCTTTCAAGACACTCCTGGAGTGAATCATCAGTGATGTGACATTAGACATGATAAATGGAGGTTCAATGAGTGCTGGGAGAGGAAGAGACTTTTAGAAGATATCTAATTTAGTGTCTTATAACCTGTATGAAAATCAGTTGCTAAGCGTGTTGCAAGTATGTTGCTAACTATGAAGTCTGCTCATCATCTGCTTAAAAATAAAATCATGGCATTTGTCAAAACCCATAAAACTATACATCACAAAGAGCTTTTAACATATGCAGATTTTAAAATATCAACCAGGATGTTGGGAGAATCCAAGGATGGAATTCAGGCTGTGACAAATGCGTCAAACTGTATTAGAAATGTATGACATGACCTAACTTCACAACCTTCAAGGTGGGGGAAAAAGAAGCTGACATGAGTAACTTTGGAAAACATTGTTGTGGCTGGAAACTGTACCAAAGATAAAAAGAACTATACATAAACACTGTACTCTAGTTGGCAAATTTGTTTCTTACAGGAGCATGGATTAATAATCCTGAAACTACAAGTATAGTAGGATTGAACAAATAAGCAAATAAATGGTAGGTAATGGGGGTGCCTGGGTGGCTCAGTTGGTTAAGCATCTGACTTGATTTTGGCTCAGGTCATGATCTCACCGTTTGTGAGTTTGAGCCCCGCATCGGGCTCAATGCTGATAACATGGAGCCTGCTTGGGATTCTCTCTCCTTCTCTCTCTGCCCCTCCCCCCTCACAATAAATAAACTTTATAAATAAGTAAGTAAATAAATGGTACATAATAAGAATCCAGAGAAAGAAGTTCCAAAAGCAAGGGTAAAAGGCTAGAATGAATGTGGTGCTGGATCAGTCAGAGAATTCAGTATTAACTCCTACAGGTTTATACAGATATTTATTGAAGTATATAAATATATTTATATTTCACATATATTTTTATGTATATAGAGAGATGATAGACAAAAGATATAAACACAGGGGCACCTAGGTGGCTTAGTTGGTTGAACATTCAGCTCTTGATTTCAGCTGAGGTCATGATCTCATGGTTTGTGGGATTGAGCCCCGTGTTGGGCTCTGCACTGACAGCTTGGATTCTGCTTAGAATTCTCTCTCTCCCTCTCTCTCTGCCCCTCCCCCACTCAAGAATGCAGGCTCTCTCAAAATAAATAAACATTAAAAAAATCCTAAGTGTCTGTGTATACACATGGGTTACTATACATACATGTATTTCCTAGCTCTACCCGGTAGGAGGGCATAGAATCATTGATACTTCAGTAGGAACAAGCACACTCAGTGCCCAGATCTGGATTTCTAAATATCATTATCCAGTCAAAGGAACTAGGGCTCCTTGGAGAAGAATGGCTGACTCTAGGCTGGAATACCCTGCAGTGCCAGAAAATAAGGAAGTATTCAAAAAACACAAGGATGTTTTTGGATCGGGGCATGTAAAGGGACACAGGAGCTGATTGGATAGAACCTAACCTGGAATAATTTGAACAACAAAATAATGTAGTAATAGATTATATAACTTAAGGTATAAAATATATGCATCCATATGGATATAAAAAATAGCTGAATAAATTAATAAACAAGGGAGAAGGGACAAATCTTCCTTACAGAAAAATCCCAAATACATGTAGATATTCTTCCCTCTGGGATTCCTCTCTCCTTGTGGAAAAGTGTGAGTTGGACTTGGTGACTTGTTTCCAAAGAACAGAGAATGGGAAGGGAAAAACAGTAACTTTACAAGGAAGAAACAAACTGGTTAAGGTTAAAATCATAAATCATGTGGATATCGTCTAATATGATGTAATAAAAAGGGTACTTGGCCTCTGCTAGTTATTCTTTCCTCAAACCCATAACCCTACTCTCACCCATCAAACAAACCCAAATTGAGACATATTCTACAAAATACCTGACCAGTATTCTTCAAAACTATCAAGATCATGAAAACCAAAGAATGTGAAACTGTCACAGACCAGAAGAGACTAAGGAGACATTGACAACTATGTCATGTTGTGGCATCCTGGAACAGAAAATGGGACATCAATAGAATAGCTGGTGAGACCCGAATAAAGTCTGTCCTTTAGTTGATAGTAATACACCAATGCTAATTTCTTAGTTTTGACATATGTAGTATAGTTATGGAAGATGTTAAAATTAGGGGCAACTGGGTGAGAGGTATACAGAACTCCTGTACTATCTCTGCAACTTTTCTGTAAATTAAAATTATTCCAAAATAAAAATGTTTCTTAAAACATGGGTACTTGGATATTAATTATATCTTGTTTTTACTCTATATGGGTTTTATGAATATTTTATATTTACTTGATATTTAATATTTTTAAAAGTAGCAAAAATTTGATGTTATCTCTATAAAAATGTCATTCTCACTTGCACTCCAATATGCTTTTGGAATGGGACAGAGAAAGAAAGGAATGGAGTAGGAAATGTGCCCAATTCAGGGTAGACTTAAAATGTGTAGATGAAGGTCATGTGACTAACGTACGCTGATGGAAATGAGATGAGAAAATTATACATGTTGGTATATATCCTGTCACACCTTGCTATTTTCAAGAATAGTTGACATCGCCTGGGAACTTGTTAGAATAAATGCAAATTCTCAGCTCCTACCCAGACCTACAGAATCTGAGTCGGTATTTTTTTTTTTTTAAGAGAGAGAGAGAAGAGAGAGCGAGCGTGTGTGCATGCAGGCAGGGTAGAGGAGCAGAGACAGAAAGAGAGAGACAATCCCAAATCTCAAGCAGGCTTCACACTCAGCACAGAGCCTCAGGTGGGAGCCTGGTGTGATCCCACCACCCTAAGATCATGACCTCAGCCAAAATCAAGAGTCAGACGCTCAACTGTCTGAACCACCCAGGTGACCGTGGGAGCCTGCATTTTTTTTTTTTTTTGAGGGCACAGGGGGAGCCTGCATTTTTAATGAGATATCCAAGCGATTCATATGAACATTAAATTTCAAGAAGCAAACAGATACCCACATTCATTCAACAGTTGATGAGTACTTACTGTGTGCCAAACACATGGAAATGAATACCACATATTCTAAAGTCTAAAACAGTACTATTTACTCAGCCTCAGCTAGGAGCTTCATAGTAGAACAAATTCGCAGACCTCACCCCAAACCTTCAGAATCTCCTGGAGTATGGTCTAGAAAAATGTTTTAATAAGCCCTCTAAGTCATGCTTATGCATACTGAAGTTTAAGAAGCCATGCTCTACAAAAGTGAATTTCAAATTTTGCATACAACAATCACCAGAGTAGCTTTAAAAAAAAATGCAGAGCCATCCAATGAAATCCCAGTGTCTGGGAGCAGGACTCTGGCATCAATATTTTTTTAAATTCTCTATGTGATTCTAATGTGCTACCACGTTTGAGAATCACTGTTCTTCAACACAATCAGCCAGAGTCCCTGTCGAGCACAGGTTACATGGATGACCAGGGCACCTCCAGAGCTTAATACCTAACTCTGGCAGAGTTCAAAATTCCTCTTTTCAACAACTAATTTGCTGAAAAGAAGCTCTGATTTACTTCTGACTTCTGCACATCAGTAATATGTAACTCATTACATCAAAAGTCTGGAATCCCTGTAGAGTTATATGCCCAGTTTTCAGATTTTACAAAAGTATGCGACATAGACTTCGGAATCTCCCTTCCAGGCTCCCATTGCTCACAAACCTACCTGCCTTCTTAATGAGGTCCATGCTGATGTTCTAGGGCTTGGAATTTAAGTGATGTCACGGGCCTAACTCATTCTGGCTCTGGATACTGTGCCTATCCATGCTCCCCCACAGTGAGAGTCCTTTTGTTTGCCAAACGCCCAAAAGGATTTGGGAAATAGGCAGAAAAGCTTTCAGCAGGAAAACAACAGTAACAATGGTGATTTTATACAGTAAATCTGAGTGCAGAATGCAGGACAGGCCAGGGGTGAGGAAAAAGTAGGGGCAAAGGAAGCAGGAGTAGGAAAACATAGATATGGGACCTTCCTTTTAGGTTATGTCACAACACTGTAGTTCAAGTGGTTTGTGTGAAGAAATAAGACAGCTATACGTCCTAATGGAGAGTACCTAAGAGATGTGAAAAATACTAGGGAGGAAAAATGGCAAGAGAGATCGACATTATGAACTTTGGTGGGCTGACTAGAACCCTAGTCACCCTTTGTAACATTGCTTCTATGGGAAAAAAATTTTAGAGTTCAAAAATAGATTTATAAATAAGCCTTTGGAAATGGGCCAGTTTTTTTGTTTGTTTGTTTTTTGGTGTTTTTGAAACCTGGCCAGTTTTTAAGTGGGGAGAAAACTACAGGAAAAAACTCTTTACAATTCTATGTATCTGGTGGCTAAACTTTAGTGAGATGGGGCCATAATTTGGTATCCTCCCATCTACCCAATAATGGCTATTTGAAACTCTCTTGGCCTTAGCTGTTGACCTAAATCCACTTTGTGACAGAAACAGATTCCCTACTTCTCCATCTGTTTTTTTGTCCTTCTCTGCAGGCCTATAAGAACACTAGGCCTTCCTTCACTCTAAACTAGTGAAGCATTCCATCTGTGATCCCTCTTACTGAGACATGTTGTGCCAAACTTATCTCACCACCTCTAGATTCTTCCCTCTGCCCTTTTCCTGCCAAATGTCTCCCTGCTTTAAAAGAAATAAACTTTAGAGAAGTAACACTTGCTCATTATAGAAAATTTGGAAGCTTAAAAAAAAAGTATGATGAAAAAATAAAAACACCTAAAATCACATCTTCCAGGGATAACAACTTGGTGTATTTCTTCCCAGGCATCTTCATATGCTTATATATAACATATACAATTTTCATAATCAAATACTATATCTTGCATATGTCAAAACACTTTTCCAAGAGATTAATTAAAAAATACCTTTGGTGGCTATATAACATCCAACCCATGGATATAACCTGAATTCAATCATTCCGTTGGCCAGATTTGTTTCCCAATTTCACTATTACAAAAATGAGCAGTTTTCTACACAAATCTTTGATGGCATTTCTGATTATTTTCTTATGTAGAATCCTGGTAGTGCAGGGTTAGAGAATATGAACCCTTTTAAGACCAGAACAACTGCTTTCCAGAAAGGCAGAACTGATTTACACTTTACTGGTAGCTGATGAGAACTCTGGTCTCATTATACCACAGTGGCACTGAGGGTACACTATCTTAGACAAAACAATCACTTGTTCTCAACAGTTCCTATAAATAAAAAACTAATCTCCTTCCTTTCATAGTTCAAATGACTGAATAAGTGGCATGTATTTAATTTACCATCTTGGTCTCACCACCCACACATTTTACTATAATGTTTCTTCCCCCGCTCATTTTACTAAAATTGCTCTAACATTAGTGATTTCCCTCTGGTCCCATGAATGTTTTTAGAATCTCACCATTAGCTCATTTGATTCTATTCTTCCCATCTTTGTGGCCATTTGACTCTACTAATCTCAGCCTTCTACGAGACCTCTGACCCTTCTTACCTTATACTGTTATATTCTCTCCCTTCATCTCTGACCTCTATGATGTACCTTCTTTAATGTCCTCTTTACCACTTCCTATTACTTATACTATGTCAGGCCTCCAAGATTCGGTCTTTGCCTCTCTCCTGCATTTGTCTGTCTCAGGGAGGACTCCCTCCTTTGTCCCCTAGTCTTTGACTGAGAGATCCCACATTTACTTATAACTCAATGTCACCTACCACTCAATAATTCATGACCATCTGCCACAGCAGTATCCCTTCTTAACTTTATTTCTGACAATGGCGCAACACTCCTACAGTCCTCCACACTCAAAAACTTTAGTTTTGGGGCGCCTGGGTGGCTCAGTTGATTGAGCAGACTTCAGCTTAGGTCATGATCTCACCATTTGTGAATTTGAGCCCCGCATCGGGCTTGCTGCTGTTAGCATGGAGGCTGCTTGGGATCCTCTGTCCTCCCTCCTTTCAAACAAACATTAAAAAAAAAATTATTAAACCCTCCCCCCCCACAAAACTTCAGTCTTCCTTAAATTATCCTGTTTCACAGAGCCATACTAATTTCTTCAAAACACCTCATATATATATAAATATATATATATATATATTCACTTATTTATTTTTTATCATTTTCATCATCACCTCACACATAGATTTCTGTAATATCTTCACAAGCAGTAGCTATTCACGTATGTAGCAGCCAATGTAATTTTCCAAAAATGCTTCTTTGGGAACTTCCACATAAAGGCTTCCTTTCTGCCCAAATGCATGTAGTTCAAAACACTCAAAAGGCCATACCTTTTCTATTACTTCCTGACTGAACTCCAAGGTAATCCTTTCTTCTTACTACCCTTTCTCCTCCCACAACCTCTCCAGACTCATTACTGCTCCTATCTTTGCTCTTGTCTGTCTCCCGTTCGGTTTCAATGGAGCCTTCAGTAGATAATCTTAACCTATACATCTATTCCTTTCTTAAAGCCAGTGGTATGCTGGGTCATGGGGGGAGGTCAGTGGAGAAAATCCCTGATTTGTAGTGTTTGCCAATAACCCTGACCACAGCAGATTTCAAGCTACCAATGTAACATGACTAACTGTGAAATTGGGAAGCAATGTGCACAAAACCAATAGGAACTGGCTCCATGACACCATGGCAGCACTTAAAATCTTTTCTGCAGTCTAGAACTTAATATATACTGTACTACATAAGCTCTCCAGATGTATTATATAGGTGTATTTGTTCATTGTAATAAACTGCAGCCCTACCAAGAGAGGGAGTCCACTCACTTTAGAGTTTTCAGAGTGTACAGGGCATATAATGTGTGCTCAATAAAAACCTGTTGGCAAGACCTGGAGTGTGTGATAAGCAAAGCCAAAGAGCACTAAAAATGGGCATGTATTCATTTAGGGTTGGCTAGCAAGAACAAACAAAATGAACAATGAAGGAGCAGAATGTACTGGAAATGAAATCGGAATGGGAGCCAGGAGATATTGGTTATGTCCCAGCTTTGCACCTGTATGACTTTTCTGGGGTCAACTCAGTTTCCTTCTGAGGCCTTAACTTTCCTCATCTGTAAAATTAGGGGGCTACACTTCATGACCTCTAAGTTATCTCTTGATTCTAATGCTGCAGAATGTCAGTTAAACTAACAAGGAGGCTCCATGGTCCACTGTATTGGTATAACAATAATGATAAAATCATTTTAAAATCTGCTGAAAAGTCAAAGAAGTGTAGGACAACAAAATTTTTCTGAAGGTGTGAAGAAACATTCTTGTAAGGCCATTCCATTCCTTTGACCTAATAATTATTCTGCAGAAATTAATAATTGTTAATTTTAAGTTTTTAATTTTTAAAAAAGCTAAAAATAATTATTCAAAGAATATCAATTGCCTGTCTACTATGAGCTGGACATTGATAAATGCTGAGGATTTAGTAAACACAATTTAGTCTTTACCGCCATGGAACCTACAGGAGTATGGTTCAGTAGTCATTTAGTTCCAAATCATTTTATCAGTGTCTTTTAACTTAAAGAGCACAGATTGCTCTAAGGAATGGATGCGAGATACAGATCCTCTCTTCCCCAAACAGGTATATAGTCATAAAAACATGAAGATAATTTCAGAGGTTCACAGGACCTCTCACCTGAGAAGGGGTCCAAGAACCACAAGTTAACAACTCTGACCTATATCTACAGCTACACCCACAAAATGACAAATTCAAGCTCATAAAAACCTATATTCTGTTTGCCAAGAAAGTACAGCAAAGATTTCCAACAGAAACATTTAAAAACAAAGGTCCATCGTTTAAAGGATTAAGCTTTGGTAATTTGAAATTTCACTCACCTAGAGTATCTTATTCCAAATAATATTCTGGATAAGTGAAGCATGCCTAGATTATGTTTCTATATGATATGCCATTCCTTTGGTTAAGGTTGTCTGATAAATCAGTCTTCTTACTGAAAATCCATTTGCACATGAATGTGTGCTTCCATTTCCCAAGTAAATCTGCATTTCATGACACTTCCATTTCACATTAAAGAGACCCAATTAGGGGCGCCCAGGTGGCTCAGTCTGACTCTTGATTTCAGTTCAGGTCATGATCTCCTGGTCATGAGATCAAGCCCCACGTTAGGGCGCCCGTGCTGAATGCAGAACCAGCTTGGGATTCTCTCTCCCCCTCTCTCTGACCCTGCCCTGCTTGCGCTCTCTCAAAATAAATGAACAAACATTAAAAAAAAAGAGAGAGAGATGGGGCACCTGGGTGGCTCAGTGGGTTGAGTGTATGACTTCGGCTCAGGTCATGATCTCACGGTTCATGAGTTCGAGTCCTGTGTCGGTCTCTGTGCTGACAGCTCAGAGCCTGGATCCTGTTTCAGATCCTGTGTCTCCCTCTCTCTCTGCCCCACCCCTGCTTGCACTCTGTCTCTCTGTCTCTCAAAAATGAATAAACGTTAAAAAAAAAAAAAAAAAGAGAGAGGCCCAGTTAGTCATGACAAACACATATACAGCACACACATATCCTATATAAGCAGCTTGAATGAAGCAAAGAGCACAAGTTCCTGAATTAGAAGGCACTTACTCATCTCCCAGTTCTAACGTTTTATGGCTAAATGATCTTGGACAACTCGTTTAACCATCTGACCTATGTTTATTCACTTGTACATTGGAGAATGAATGATAAGACTTACCTAAGAAGGATACTATAAGAAATCAATCAAGTAAAATAATGTATGTCAGAGTATTTAGCTATAAAATGGGCACAAGTGGGTGAAAAGGCAGATCACTTAGAGTTGCTCACAAAACATCAGACATTCAAAGACCCTTTGGAAAGAGTTCTTCATGTAACATTCTTAGTGGATCTATCTGGAATAAAGTAAGTTGTTCTTTTTAGCTCAAGGAATTTTGTTTTGATTGATTGCCCAATACTGAAGATCTTGAATATCAAAAGTCTGCAGAGAGGCTCTTGAATCTTTATAATGCATAAATATATCTTCAAGACAGGAAGATAAACTACTTATAAACCTTTAGTCTTAGTTCCTATGTAGTCAAAGTCACTTTAACTCAGCTATTTTAGTTTTTTTACAGAGTATTCTTTCACTTACCTTGTAACAGCTAACAGGTCAACAGGGTGTACACAAAAGATTTTAGGTAAATTAGTTCAATGAAGCTGAACAAATTAAGGAAATCAATCTCTTTTAGTGGAGGGAGTGTTTATTTTAAAAAAAGTGTATAATATTCTCTAGCTTGAGACATGTTTTCCAGTCCACTCTCCATTGGAACACAAAATAAGCTATAGAAAGGGTTTTTTTTGTTTTTTTCTTTTTTTACATTTCTTCATTTACATTTGTAATGTACATTATTTCAATAGGCAAGTTTGGGGTGATTCTTCCTTTAAAATTTGAAATAGACAGCTTTTTAGTAATTTGCTACCAAGGAAAAAAAAATCAATCATCACATCTTACCAAAGCTCATAAAGGTGACCAAAAGTGGTTTGCCCTGGTGCCTGGAAAAGTGTCAAGAGGCAAACTTTCTGATTTCTCAGCCACTACTAAGCAAAGTAGTTCCCCAAGCTCTGGTAGTTCCCCAAGGAGACAAATTAAGCTCTGACTCCAAATACCCATTACACAAATGTCTACTAGAAAAATAAACTGCAGATTCTACATAACACTTTCCCCCAAGAAATCCAAAGTACTTCACTGTAGAACTGTTTAAAAGAAACGTATCTCCCATTTTAGAAAAACAATTACTATTATTCTGTGAAACCTTAAATCCCCTTTCTCATCAGACATTAAGTGGGTAGGAAACCGAGACTCGAGGTTTTCCTTGAGAGCAGAGAGAAACTCTTGAGATGGTGAGAGACTCAAGTAGAGTTATGGACGGGAGAGGTTAGGGTGGAAACCTGGATCAATCAAGCAGATGGGGGGGGGGGTGTCTCTAGGGATGGCAGGTGCCTTAAGAACTGAGCTCAGAGGAGACAGGGGATGGGGCGGGGCGATAAAAGAACGGGGAGCAAGGGCTCTTTAAGTTAGTGGGAGCTGGGTGGACGGATGGCCAGGCACCAGGGTCACTCCTGGCCAACTCCAACTATCTGCTTAACAGTTGCTCTCTCAGCTTTTGCTCTCTCCCATCACTTTGGGTAGGATTCTGAGGAACTTGGGAGTACGTGATGAAGTCAAGCAGTTACCAGGCCTGGGGGAAGCTGCAGGATTCCTCAATCTCCAGCAGCCACGCTATCTTCCCAACCTCCCCCAGCCCGACCCGCGTCTCACCCGCCGCCCAGCGCAGGCTGCGCAGGCTCCCCATGGCCGCCTACTCCGCCGACCGGACTGCGCCTCGCAGGCGGTGACAGCGCGCGAGCCCGTTCAATGTCACCAAACTCCGCAACGGGAAAGGGGTGGGCGGTACTGGCGGACGGGACAGGTGAGACTGGAGGGAGGACCCAGCAGGCCGTGCGTGACGCGCGGGGCGTGTGGGCAGGGCTTGCGTGACGCACGGAGCGTGTGGGACGTGCGTGACGCGCGGAATGTGCGGGCTAAGCTCCCGGTTCTCTCTCAAACGGTACCGCCTCCGCGACGCGACTTTAAGAAAGCTTTTGTGGAGTCTGGGTGTTAGAGGCCTTTGCATTATCATTCTCTGTGTCTGAGAAAGTTTCCGTTTGAGATAGAAGAAATGTGATCACTGCAGAACTGTGAACTGTAGACCCCGAAATCACACTGCCTAGATAAACCCAGTATTTCAATAATGTTTTTCCAGCGTTTTCAATGAATATATTGCTTTTATCAAAAACATGCAATTAAAATTAAGCTCTTAGTGATCAATGGACACTATGTCTTAGTGACTGTGAGCGTATTTCTCAGTCTACGTGAGGAATTCACATGTATGCTTACTATTTCTTCAATTTGCCTATTTTTATAAAACCAAGCATTTCCACACCTGAACGCTTTATACAGCCCTTACCCCCACACTACCAGTAATGTTCTTTGTTTGTTTTTTACCTTTATTTTTGAGAGAGAGTGCGGGAGGCTCTGATGCGGGGCCTGAGATGACCTGGGCCAAAATCGGATGCTTAACCCACTGAGCCGCCCAGGATCCCCCAGTAATGTCTTTTTAAGAAACATCTCTTAGCAGTCCCAAATTCTTAACGAACAAAGGCCTTTGTGCTGAAGGGACAAGAGGTAAATAATGGAGTGGGAGGGTTAAGAAAAGCCTCACTTCTACTCTAGATTTCCTCTTCAAATGATCAGGTTGGTGCCACCAAGGGGAAAAAAATGGGATTGGAGTAAAACTATCCCTACAAGTTCTGATACTCTCCGATACCTCTAGGCCAGTTCCAGAGGCCGTGTTAAAGGGGTGGGAACAAAAAGAAGGATACCACGGCTACAAGTTTCGGTGCAAACGAGCACCAGGGAAAAGACAAACCTTGCCTTGGGTTTCTCGCTTTCTTCGGAATAAATTTTGTTAGGCGGCGACGCGGACACCTTTGCTCCGTGGTGATTGGCTCCCGGCGGGGGCCTCGCGTTTGTCCAATATGGCGGCGCCCAGTGGCGGTGTGAACTGTGAGGAGTTCGCCGAGTTCCAGGTGATGGGGTTTTCCTCATGTGGCAGGTGTTACCCCCCAGTTGTCCCCGGATCCTGTTCCCTGCTGTGGCCTGGGAGGGCGTGTGGATCAGTTGTGGAAGAAGCGGGCAGTTCAAGGCTCCTTTTCCCAGCCATTGGAGGTCATGGGGGCGCGGGCTTGGCCATAGCGAGGGAGCTCCGTGGGGGTCATGGTTCTCCTTGCGACGCCCAGGCCTTGAGTAACCGTCCCAGGAAACTTCGAGTGGTTCCGAGGTGGTAAAACCAAGCTTGGGCCGGGTGGTAGAGATTGTAACAACCTTTGAAGCCATCCCCTGATCTCAGTTCCTAGCCTCTGCCATCCTCCTCCTGCTTTAAGTTGACCACTCGTAGGAGAGAAGAACGTGAAGGAGAACTTATTTACTTGATAAAACAAAATAAAAACTTGGTACAAGTCTTACTGTTTTGATAGGGCAGAACGTTTGGAGTTCTTGAAGGGGCGATTAATTTTAGTACCTGCTGTGGTGCTTCTGCCTTCCTATCCATTACAGGAAATGTAACACTTAAGGAAAATGTATTTTAGGACTAATACCGACCCATGAATTAAAGAAAGGGGTCCGGATTTTAACTAAGTTGCTATGAAAGTTATTTTAATGTAGGTATAAACGTGCTGATGTCTAGATAAAGAGTTGAACTTAAAAAATCACGACCTTACAAATGTATCTTTAAAGATAATGAAAAATAATTTCACGTATCACTGACCTATCTGTAGGAAGTTTTGTTCTATGAGCCATTTTGTAGGGAGTGGTATTCTTGAAGATAACCTCAACAGACTGAATTATTTGACAAACATTATTTGGCCAAAGAAGTTTATGTGGGGTCTTTCCACTTTTTTCGTGCCCTCTTCACCACTTCAGCTCCTCCTCACAACAGATGAGCACAACAGCAGCCAACTTCAAATGTGATCAAAGTGCTGGACAAATACTGATACTTGTAAAAATCTTAAATAAGATAGAAAAAGGTCGTTAGATTATGAAGTATATGGAATATTTAAGATTAACAGGCCTGTTTATGGCCTTGATCTTTCACATTAATTAGTACTATGAATTAATGAGCTCAGATAACTGAGCAATGATAGCCTTAGGTTTACTAGAATGAGCACTGGTTAGGGAGTTAGATGTTCTGGGTTCTAATACAGCTTCTGCCATTAACAGTTTTTGGACCTTGAGCTAATTGCTTAACCACTTAGGAATTAATTTTTGAATCTGCAAAATAAGATTTTGTTAAGTGACATTTAAAACTGCTTCCATCTTTATAATTATTTGAATCTCTAAAACTAAATTTCTTTTTTTAAAATATAATTTATTAAGTTAGCAAATATACAGTGTATACAGTGTGCTCTTGGCTTCGGGACTAGATTTCTATGATTCATCGCTTATATACAACACCCAGTGTTCATCCCAACAAGTGCCCTCCTCAGTGCCCATCACCCGTTTTCCCCTCTCCCTGCTTCCCCCACCCCCATCAGCCCTCCGTTTATTCTCTGTATTTAAGAGTCTCTTATGGTTTGCCTCCCTCTCTGTTTGAAACTATTTTTTTCCCTTCCCTTCCCTCATGGTCTTCTGTTAAGTTTCTCATATGAGTGAATTCTACATATGAGTGAAAACATATGATATCTTTCTCTGACTGACTTATTTCACTTAGCATAATACCCTCCCGTTCCATCCACATTGCTGTAAATGTCAGGATTCCATTCTTTCTCATTACCAAGTAGTATTCCATTGTATATATAAACCACATCTTCTTTATCCATTCATCAGTTGATGGACATTTGGGCTCTTTCCATAATTTGGCTATTGTTGATGCCATAAACATTGGGGTACATGTGCCCTATGAATCAGCACTGCTGTATCCTTTAGATAAATTCCTAATAGTGCTGTTGCTGGGTCATAGGATAATTCTAATTCTAATTCTAATTCTAATTCCACACTGTTTTCCAGAGTGGCTACAGTAGTTTGCGTTCCTACCAACAGTGCAAGAGGGTTCCCCATTTCTCCATATCCTCACCAACATCTGCTGTTTCCTGAGTTGTTAATTTTAATGTTTATTTATTTTTGAGAGAGAGACAAAGTGTGAGTGGGGGAGGGGCAGAGAGAGAGGGAGACACAAAATCAGAAGCAGGCTCCAGGCTCTGAACTGACGCGGGGCTCGAACTCATGAACCATGAGATCATGACCTGAGCTGAAGTTAGATGCTTTACTGACTGAGCCACCCAGGTGCTCCCTGAGTTGTTAATTTTAGCCACTCTGACTGGTGTGAAGTGGATCTCAATGTGGGTTTGATTTGCATTTGATTTGATTTGTGGTTTTGATGTGTGTGTTGGCCATCTGGATGTCTTTGGAAAAGTGTCTATTCATGTCTTCTGCACATTAAGAAATGTGCACTGGATTGTTTTTCAGGTGTTGAGTTAAGTTCTTTATAGATTTTGGATGCTAACTCTTTATCCGATATGTCATTTGCAAATAACTTCTCCCATTCTGTCTGTTTGCCTAGTTTTGTTGATTGTTTCCTTTGCAGTGCAGGAGCTTTTTATCTTGATGAGGTCCCAGTAGTTCATTTTTGCTTTTATTTCCCTTGCTTTTGGAGACGTGTCGAACAAGTTGCTGCAGCTGAGGTCAAAGAGGTTGTTGCCTGTTTTCTCCTTTAGGGTTTTTATGGTTTCCTGTCTCACATTTAGGTCTTTCATTATTTTTATGTATGGTGTAAGAAAGTGGTCCAGTTTCATTCTTCTGCATGTTACTGTCCAGTTCCTCCAGCACCATTTTCTAAAGAGACTGTCATTTTTTCCATTGGATACTCTTTCTTGTTTTGTCAAAGACTAGTTGGCCAGACGTTTGTGGGTCCAATTCTCTGTTCTATTCCATTGGTTTATGTGTCTGTCTAAAACTAAATTTCAAAGTTATCTGTTAAAAGACCCAATAGTGCTTAGAAAACACCTTTGTTTTTTTCTTTTGGAAGGGCAGATAAGATGTAAGGGGAACAAAAGCTAAATTCTCTTGTAGAACCATTCCATTCACAGAAATAATGTAAATAAAAAGATCATAAAATGAATGTCATTAGTGAAACCTGGGGTAACTTTTTAAATAGTCTTTCTAGGGCTTTTCCAAATGTGTGGTTTATAATGGGGAATACCCTGGGTTAAAAGTCAGAAGATCTGATTTTCCAGAGCTGGCCTTGGCATATCACTTAACTTCATTGTAAATAAATATAAGAACATTTGCCACAACTCTCATAGGCACACATGAACATAAGTGAAGGTAATGTAAAATGTAAAAATTTAGTATAACATTTAGGTTTAGATGAGTTAGGTAAAATTATAAGCTGTGGTTAGCTGGCACACTCACAAATTCTTAATCAAAGATAATATTTTTTAAAGCTGTGAAACCATTATATTTTGTATAGAAGTACCCTAAATGTGAAAAGCACTGCACTGAGTACTGTGGAAGAGAAACAGGAAATCATGTATTTTTATTATAAAGATTTAGGTACTTTTTCCTTAAAATTTTATTATGAAAATGTTCAAATGCTACAGAAAAGTTGAAAGAATTTTACAGTGAATACTTATGTACATCTAGATTCTATAATCAGTGATTTGCTGTATTTACTTTATCACATACTCATCTCAATATATCCATCAGTTCACCTCTTTATTTTTTTGATGCATGTCAGTGGCAGTTGCAAACATCCATATTCTTCACTCCTAAATGTGTCACTGTTCATATCATTAACTAGTATTCAATATTTGTTCACTTTCATTTTGTAAAATTTACATGCAGTGAAATGCACTGATGTTAAGCATACCAGTCTTTTGATATTTACATATACCTGTAGTACAAACTTCCATCAACATAGAGAATAATACCGTCACCTCCAAAAGTTTCTCATGCCCTTCCCAGTCAATCTCAGTCCATACATCCCTCCTCCTCCCCTCTTACAGTGTACTGCTACTATCCTGATTTTTTCCATGTAGGTGCATGTTTTAAAGTTTGAGTCTTTGAAGTATTTTTAGTTTTTGCAGTTCTTACTTTTCTATTATAAAAATTGGACTTAGCCCTCCTGAAAAATATACTGTTTCCAAAATGAAATAAAGTCCAGAAAAGAATGTTTAAAATTGAGTGTCTAGAACTCCATTTGAACACTCATTTAGCAAGAATTTATTGGATGTCATATTAGTCTGCTAGGGCTCCCGTAACAAATTCCACAGACGGGGTGGCTTAAACAACAGAAATTAATTTTTTCACAGTTCTGGAGACTCAGAGTCCAAGATCAAAGTCCTGTTAGGGTTGTTTTCTGATTCATCATCTCTTCCTGGCTTGCATGTTGCAGCCTCATTGCTGTGTTCTCACATGGCCTCTTTGTGCACAAAGAGAGAGATCTCTGGTGTCTCTTCCTTGTATAAGGATATAAGTTCTATAGGATTAGGGCCCCACGCTTATGACCTCATTTAACTTTACCTCCCTATAGACTCTGTCTCCAAATTCAGTGACACTGGGGATTAGGACTTCAACATATGAATTTGGTGTGGTGGAAGACACAATTCAGTGTCTAACAGATACCTGTTAGGTACCAGACACTTGGGGAGACTCAGTGGACAGAAATAAAACAAGGAACATAATGCAAGCAGGGATATAAAACATGTAGAAGATATTTAGAATATGAATAAAATGCTATAAAGGTCAGAGAGATCAAGAGATGGTAATTGAGTTGGGCCTTAGGCAGAACCAGGGGAATTCTAAGTAGAAGGAACAGTATATAGACAGAAAATTTTATGTATCTGGGGGAAATAGCCAATCATTATTGCTGGAATTCAGGATTTACACGGACACAGGAATTATGAAAAAGATAGGAACCAGATTATGGAAGGGCTTGAATGCCAAGTGTGAGATTTGGGAGTCATTTTTGAACAGGGGGCGAAATGGTCAAAGAGATGCTTTAGGAACACTCATCAGTACTGCCACAATCTTTGTTCACACCCTATCATGTCTGCAATTAGCTTTGCAGTCCATCCTTATCTTTAGTCATTTCTTTCTCCAGTATATCCCCCTTCAATCTAATCTCCATGACTTTATACTGTTGTCTTCTAAGTTTTAGAATCTGAACCATGCATCTAATTTCAGGCATCTGTGACCAGGTCTAAACTACTTAACATGACATACAAGACCTTTTAAAACCCAGTCCCAATGTCTTCTCCCTAGTTATATCTCTACCCTCTCTTATTCATGTTTCTCCCTCCCCAACCACTGCCACCTCCAGCATACATTTGAACTCTTCTGTCCAGCCACAGAGGCCTACTTTTCCCTGAATGCATCAAGCTCTTTATCATTTCTGATTTTTTTCCACTGGTTGCCACCCTGAAATCCCTTCTTCCTGACCCTATCTCTGACCCAGTTCATATATCAGCTGAACAAAATAAACTAAGTATTTTTCCCCAGAATGTTTAAGTTTTTGTATTTCTGTTGGGAATATTTATTCATTTATACAGCATTGATTTTGCTAATTAGGTTCGGACAAAGTAGACTGTTTTCTAGCATCCATGATGATTCCTTTTGTAACATGTCCAGCTGCTCTCTGGGCCTGGAGGTGCTGGGTGCCAAGAGGGCAAGTCTGTTTCTAGCGTGGTGGGGGGGGGGGCGGGGAGCATAGTGTGAGCATTGCTATAAAAATGTGGTTTGAGGAGCAGAATCTGAAAAGAGCAGCATGTGAATGGAATCTACTTCTTGGTACCTTCAGGCAGAGGGTGAGAAGGGGAAGGTTAATAAATTCCAGATCATTCTTTGGAGTATATTTTTATTTTACTGTCATGTAATCGACCTTTTACCACTCCCCATATACCCTGCCCAAAATAATTAAAGGAATTTACCTGAGGATCAACCTTAGGAATAGAGTGTAGTATAATTATAGGGGCAATAGAAAGTTTTCTCTACCCCTCCCTACTAAATCTGGGCACTCCTTAAATACCAAAATTGGCCTGTGAGAGGATGAGATTTTCACCACACAATTACAGATAAGACATAAAATGCAATTCTAAGATAAGTGAATAATTTTATTTTATTTTATTTTTTTTTTTCAACGTTTTTTTATTTATTTTTGGGACAGAGAGAGACAGAGCATGAACGGGGGAGGGGCAGAGAGAGAGGGAGACACAGAATCGGAAACAGGCTCCAGGCTCCGAGCCATCAGCCCAGAGCCTGACGCGGGGCTCGAACTCACGGAATGCGAGATCGTGACCTGGCTGAAGTCGGACGCTTAACCGACTGCGCCACCCAGGCGCCCCGATAAGTGAATAATTTTAAATGGCCAGCCTAAAATTAGAGATTCATGATATATCAGAATCTCTTCTTGTTTTGAGGAGGATTAAAGATTGGAGAAGCTGGAGACATTACAAAATTTGGAGAGTTACCTTTTCTAATGCTTTGACATTTAGAAGTTAATTAGGGTTCCAGGTCTTATACAAAGATATAGTCTTGAGAGAGCCACTGAACTGTGTGTATTTCTGTATTATCTCTGTGGACTTGTGTTTTATTGTGTATGATGTCTGCCCAGGGATGTCTTCTATATATTTTCTTAGTGAATTTGTGAGAGAGAAAGGGAGGGAATGAGGGTGGATGCCACTGGAGCCAGGCATCAGATATTAGTCTGTAATTCCTTATGAATAATACACATGATTTATTGGGAGCACTTGGGTGTCTGTGTTGACCTTCATTTGCTCTCAGTCTATGAGGGCCAACCAAGCTTTTCTCCAGACCCTTTTGGAGTTGCCTTAAGAACTCTGGCCTTTTTTTGCACTGTAAAGAAATGTGTGCCTAGTGAGGTGTTTTATATTTCTTTTCCTTCTCCCTTTGCAAGTTTGGAAGAAATTCCTTTCTGAATCTTACCCCCCTTGCCCTTTTAGTTTTTTCAGTATCTTTTTTGTGATATTTAAGAATAGCTTATAGTTCTTTTTATCAGTTTAGAAATTGTCATTATATTTTCTCGAATTCAGTACTATCCAGTAGAACTCTTTGTAATGGTGGAAATTTGCACCATCCACTAGCAACATGTGGCTCTTGAGCACTTGAAATGTGGCTAGTGCAACTGAGGTACTAAATTTTAAATTATTTAATTTTAATTAAAATAACCTCATATAACTAGTGTCTACCCTATTAAAACTCAAGTTTTAGATCATATGTTGATGATTCTCTAGCACACAGAAGATTGATGTATTTGAAAATCCACAGTTGTAGGTTCCATTGGTAAGACTGTGAAATTGACTGATTCATTACCTAGTTAATGCAGATAAATTCCCATTGCTTTATAAAACTTAACTGTTTTAATGGAGAGGAATTTGGCTATATAGCTAGTGATAAAACTCAAAACTGGTTAAAGTTCACAGTAAATAAAAATTCCAGGGAATGTCAAGCTATGTAATCTTTTACCTGGATTGCTGTGTCAATCTCCTAACTGATCCTTTTGCATCTACTCCTGTTCCTATCTAATTCGTTTTCCACATTTTAATACTTTAACCTAAGCAGTCATTTCAGAATACAGATTTGATCACGTAACCCCACCATACCTAAACACTTCATTGGTTTTCCATTCTCAGGAAAAAGACTAAAATCCTACAATCTGACCTATAGTGGTGGGCCTCAGTTTACACTATGTTTTCTCTTACTGTGTACCGAAGCCACATTAACTTTTTAGTCCATTAAACATTCTATTCAGATGACTTGTTAAGATCACCCAGGATTTCCATCTTGCTAAATCTGAAAGTTAATTTCTGTTCACATTTTTCTTGACTTCTAGGAACATTTAACACAGGTGACCATTCCCCCCCTGAAACCTTTCTTCTGACTTCTGTGATACTAGTTTTTCTCCTGTACTTTATATGCGAGAGTTCTTTCTTGACCCCCTTCATTCCCAACAGTCTCCTTCAGTGATCTCTTCTCGTCTCATGACTTTTAATAACATCAACTTGTTAATATAACTCTAGCCTTGTTCAGTGTCAGACTGGTATTTTCAACTTTCTATCCAACTTGTCTATGCAGATATTTAAGAAGCATCTGAAACTTAACATGTCCAGAGCAGAACCTTAAAAAAAAAGAATCAAACATTTTTTTGTGTGCAAAAATGCAGTCCTATTCAAAAGGAGAGTTAGTACCATGGATCCCTATATACCCAGCCCTTAACTTCAACAATCAATTCATGGCCACTCTTTTATTTATATTCTGCCACTCACCCCATCCTAATCAGATTATTTTGCAGCACATCCCAGAAACCATATCTTTTTTTGTAAGTATTTCAGTCTCTATTTCTAATAGATGATAATTTAAACACACTACCAATATCACATACAATTAACAATAACCCTAAGTATTATCAAATGTCCTTTGAGTTGTAATAGAACTTTGATCTCATTCCTTCCAAATCTTTTCTTCCCTCAGTCTCTCCCCAACATCAGTTAACGGCACTACCATGGATTTAGTTTGTTCAGGCCTCAAACCTTGTTTTCTCATTCCTCACCACCAATTCATCAGTTTAGCCTATCTGCTCTATTTTCAAAATATATCCTGAATCCAGCTTCTTCCTAATTCTATTGCTACCTCTCAATCAAACTATCTATCTCTTGCCTAGACTACCATAGTAGTCTGCTAAAGAGTCACCCTGTTTCCATTCTCTTCTCTATAATCCATTCTTCATCTACAGGCGAAGTTATCTTTTAAAAAAATTAATCATGTTATACCATTCCCTTGCCTTAAATCCTGTTGCCTTTAGAACAGAGTCCTTAATTGTTTCCATGGTCTCTGTTGTCCTTCATTTTCTGGTCTCCTCTGACCTCACTTAATACCACTTTTCCCCTTATTCACTTCATATACCCCAAAGTTTGTTCTTGCCTCATCATTTTTGACTTATTCCCCCACATGTTCGTTTAGTTGGCTTATTCATGTCATTCAGTTCTCAGTTCAAATGCTGTATCCTCAGAGAGGCCTTTCTGGATCTCCTTATCCAAAGTGTTAGCCCCTCAGCCCCACTGTCATTCTTCATCCCATTACCTCAGTTTGTTTTCTTTTTCACAGTATTGTTCGATACTGAAATTATCTTGTTTGTTGAGGCACTTGCTTATTACCTGTCTCTCCCTATGAGAATTTTGCTCTTTGAGGGTCAGAACCTTTAGAATGTTAGAATAGTGTTTAGAATGGTGCCTGACACACACTAGACATTACTAAATATTTTTTGAATGAAGAGTGAGTTAATAAATGAACTGTGCTGGGTTCTGAATGCTTCATATGTTTAAAGAAGAAAGATTGCTGAGGACTCTCAGACAAGGAAAGAGTTTTATCTAAAAGGTATAACTTAAATCTTGGCCTCAGAAGATCATTTTGATATAGATAGGAGAAAAGAGAGATTTTTAAAAGAGGTTTCTTTCTTTCTTTCTTTCTTTCTTTCTTTCTTTCTTTTTTTTGAATAGTCAAGTTCTAGGTGTGCTGAAGTTGGAAAGGAAGGTTCCTGTCTACTGCTTCTGCTAATTATGTACTTTTTGACACTAAATGGTGCTTCTGCCTTTTGTTTGGAATTTGCCATTCACACATATATCCTCCATTGTACACAAAACACTCAAAGTGGTGGTTGCTTCGTGAATATGTTGATATTATCCCTTAAGAATTCCAACTTATAGAGAATAATAGTACTATTTACAAAAATAGAAAGATACTGGAAGAGGGGATAAGATAATGAAGCTGGTTTTAAACCTGACATTTGCCTGTGTTTTACTAGTCCAAATTATGAGCCTTCTACAAGCTATTTAACTTCTAGATTGAGATCTAGAAAAGGCTATTAAAATACTGATTGAAGATTAATAGACTGATAGGAACAGAATCTAAACTGCAGACTTAGACTGAATGGCTTAAATGGTTATTATAATTGGAAACACCTAAATGTTCATTATTGGGGAAGTAGTCTTACAGACTGTGACACTTCCACAGGATATTTATGCCACGATTAAAAATATCTTCAAGGCACTTTGAGTAACAAGGGCAAAATGCTCATGGTATAATGTCATAAAAGCAGGACTTTAAAGTGTTACAGAGGACCTCCAGTTGATAAAAATATTCATAGATGTGTACGGAAAAAACTAAAAACATCTTATAACATTAATAATAATTAACTGTGGATGACTTTTATTTTTTTAAACTTTTTTGCTAGTTTTTCTAAAATGACTTGTAATACTTTAATCATAATAGAAGTTTTTATTTTAACAAATGGATGAAGAAAGAAATGAAGTTGGTTTCAGTCATGGATTTCAGTTTGGCATAGGAAAGATAGGCTGGTATGTTGAAGGAGGCAGAGAATCAAACAAAGTTGCTTTTAATACACTTTAATATTGAATGTTAACTTGTTGGGTGTTTTTAATATATATATTTCTAGCATTATATACTTCTATTTCCCTGATGATTTTTCAGCCATCATGTTTTGCTGGGCTGGGGGGCGGGGAAGAGAATTTAAGAAACAATTAAAAAAGAAAGAGAAGAGTATAGTGCTGGAAACAGTTTGTGTTTTCTGGAGACAGAGCATACCTGATGTCCAGCCTTTCTCTAGTGACAAGTGAAAAGAAGTACCCTAATCAAAATGTAGAGAGAAGGGACTGTCCTATGTAGGTATTCTCACCAGAGTCTTTTTAAGTCCCCTGCCCTTTTAGTATTATTTTTCTTTTGGTTGGTTTTTTGAGAGTTGGAGCCTTTTCAGGAGGAAGAGATCCGTGGGAAATGTGAGTAGGGTCACTAAGAAAAGGTAAAACTAATTTCTGTTTTGTTCTATGAATAAGAAAGCCATGAAGAGACTTGATTCCTTCTATAGAAGCATGCTTTCTCCTGTACTTCTCCTGTATTTTTGTTACAAAAATAATAAAACAATCATAGTAAAAAGCTAAAAAAAGCAAAAAGCCTAAAAGGTCATAGGTTAATTTCTAAGTGAACCACTACTGAGTATTTCTTATATAGCTTTACAGAATTTTTCCATCTAGTACCACATTTTAGAATGATAGACATAGAGGCAATAGAGCAAGCAATTATGCTGGATTGTTTGGGACAATTTGAGGTAATTGCGTTTAGTAGAAACTTTTGTTGGCTGTATGCTTGGATGGAAAGAGCATACACTGTTTGCTAAGCATGTGCCACCAGGTGGGGTTTAAAAATGAATTAAAGCAGTCATGACCCTTGAGATGGTCACATTTGAGCCAAGAAAACAGGGTTGGTGCCCATTCTTAGAATTACGATTACATAACCTATTATTCTCATAATAAAGATTTTCCTGTGGTTGCACTAAATTTAGCATGGTTTCTCTACTCCTAACTTACAGGATTGTAAAATATCCAAGAGCTTTATGGATTTTTTTTTGTTTGTTTAAATGTTTCTTTTTTAACACTTAACTTTCAATTCAGGTTATTATTCTTTTATTTTAAATATATATAGGAATTACTCAAGGTGATGAGGACGATTGATGACAGAATAGTACATGAATTAAACACTACGGTTCCAACAGCTTCCTTTGCAGGGAAAATTGATGCAAGCCAAACCTGTAAACAACTTTATGAGTCTGTAAGTGTATCTTTTGAGTCTTTTGTGCTTCCTTTATGCCTTTCTTTGCAGGCAAAATAAGAAACCAATTGACATATAATTAAACTGGATGAAAGTATGACATCTTCATGTTTTCTTGCCTACGTCTGAGGGTGTGTATAAGTTTTGATCTGGTTGCTACAAACTAAGGAAAACGTGTGATCTTATGCACAAGTCTGTGGAAAGATGGTTCTAAGGAATGAGAGCATTTTTTGGCCCCTTCATGGGCAGCCTTTAACTTTAGAAACTTTATGCACCAGGGAACGAAGGAGGAAGTGAAACAGTCAAGTAAAACAGGGAAACAAGAGCAAGGGTTTTGAATGAGTCAGTCCTAAGAAGCCAGACACCTGATACAATGAATTAAAACCTTTTATACTTTCTGTATCTTTTTTCTTCCCTCAATCATCAGGGAGGGGAATAGAAGCATTTGGTAGTTGGGAGAGAAGCCACAGATCTTGTCCTCGTATGAGGCTTTGGGTTCTCAAATATATATTTTTTCATAGACTCTTAAAGAGTTCTTTTGTGTCGCTTTATAATTTCTAAAAACAAAAGGAAATAGTAATGTGGCCAAGTATTTTTTTATAATTTACTTACATCTTTTCATTAACTTGGAAGGCTAATGTTCAAATGGCATTTGCTTTTCTATGATCTCCCACAAGATTACTATTTGGATTCTTATAAAGAAGATATTACTTAAAACCTAAAATTCTATTTCTCAGTTATGAAAAAAAAGTCAGTTTTATTCATATCAATTAAATTCAAAGCATTAATAATTGCTGATGTTTTTGTCCTGCTTTTATATGAAAGTGTGTTGTTTTATTGAGTGGTTAGGTGATTCTTGTGGCTTGAGAAATAGCAAATCTGTGAACTTTAATGAGTAGAATCCAGTATTGGAAGTAGGGAGCATGAGTCCAAGCCCTATTTTATTTTGAGGTTGTTCACTTAGTTTCTTTGGGTAGCTCTGTCTGAAGAACTAGAAATTTATGATCACTTTAGTGATGCCCCCCTCACTACCCATATAATCTCTAGAAAAGAATCTCACTTGTTTTCATTTATAATCTTTTTTTAACCTAAAGATTTATAGTGTAGGGATTAGCAACATAGATTCCAGATGTAGATTAAGTCCTACCTCTGCTTCTTCCTAGCTGGTAGCCTTGAACATGTCACATAACTTTTTGCCTCAGCTTCCGTATTTGTAAAATAATAACATAATAGTACCTAGTTCATGGGGTTGTTAGAGGATTAACTGAGGTAATATAAAGTGCTAACTGTACTAAATGTTTTATATATAAATGCTTGCTGCTTCTATTATTATTGTTGTTATTATTATCCCTTTGTTGCACTAAGATAATCTTGCATATTGGAACCTTTTGTTTTGGATATTTGAGACCTTTCTGTTTTGGATATTCTCGTGTTTGTGTTTGGGTTTTTCTCTGTCTGTATCCTAAAGGGATCCAACAACATGAACATTAGAGGAAGGATTGTTTATCTAGTAATTTTGTGCCAGGGATCAGGCCTGCGGCAGAGTGCCTATGCTAATAAGTACCACTGAGTTCCCTTAGATATTATCTCAGTTAAGAGTGGAGCTCTGTGAAACATCCAAATTGCTTAAGGTTACTTTGACTTCTTTTAGCCCCTGATGGTTCCCTTCTATAGCTGATGAAGAAATGTTTGCACTCTCTAATAATAATCCTTCTTCATAGCAGATGATCAACAAAGTTATTATGAAGTACTAATTGTAGAAATTCCAAATCTTAGAAGAATACTCTTAATGAAAATAATTTCAGTGAGATCCCCTTATTAAAGGGTATCCCTTGAATCTATGATTTTTTTCTAGCTGTACATTATTTATTGTTTATTCTCAAGATAAATGTGAAAATCAATGCTGAACATTAAAAAGTCTGAATTTGGAACAGTGTTTTACAAATGCAAAACAATTACTAGTGTTACAGTGATTGATTTAGGGTAATTTTTAAGGATGTCTCTTTAATATAATGAATCTTTGGAATATATGTTTAAATGATATGCTTCCCCTTGCATCTTTTTGTCAGAAATTCTGGAGAAAGATTTGAAAAACACAAAGGGCCAAGACAAAAACTTACTAACTTTTGTTTTATTTTATTTTTTTATTATTTTTGTAAATTTTTAATAGTTTATTTATTTTTGAGAGAGAGAGAACACACATAAGCAAGGGAGGGGCAGAGAAAGAGGGAGACACAGAACACAAAACAGGCTCCAGGCTCTGAGCTATTAGCACAGAGCGCTACGCAGGGCTCAAACCCACGAACTGTGAGATCATGACCTGAGCCGAAGTCGGCCACTTAACCGTACTGAGTCACCCAGGCATCCCATGTTGTGTTTAAAAAAAAATTTTTTTTTAACATTTATTTGTTTTGAGAGACAGAGGGACAGAGCATGAGTGGGGAAGGGGCAGAGAGAGAGAGGGAAACAGAATCCAAAGCAGACTCCAGGCTCTGAGCTGTCAGCACAGAGCCCGATGTGGGGCTTGAACGCAGGAACTGTCAGATGATGACCTGAGCCAAAGTTGGCCGCTTAACCAACTGAGCTACCCAGGAGCCCCCTGTGTTTTGTTTTTAAATGATGGTTAAACCAAGGGTCAGTGTCAGGGTTCTGACAAATGATGTTTCGGAAATTAGAATTTAGCGTAGAGTTAATTTAGAATCAACCTTTGTTCAGGAAAGAAAACACCCAAAAACTATGATCACGAAAAGTGTTAGCATTGTTTCCCTTAAAGGCAAAAAGGATTGTTTTTAAATAATGGTTAAAAGATAGTAGGTGAGGGGCGCCTGAGTGGCTCAGTGGGTTAAGCGGCTGACTTCGGCTCAGGTCAGGATCTCACAGCTCGTGGGTTCCTCGAGTCTGCTTTGGATTCTGTGTCTCCCTCTTTCTCTGCCCCTCACCTGCTTGTGCTCTATCTCTCTCTCTCTCTCTCAAAAAAATAAATAAACGTTGAAAAAGAAAAAGATAGTAGGTGAAAATTTGACTAAATAAGTTCTTAGAGTTTTGGTAAAGTATAATAAAACTGGGAAGTCCTAGATAGACCCCTGTTAGACTAGCTTTGAATCACTCTCTTGCCCCATGCTAAATGCCTTCATTCTGAAATTGCATACCCCAAATCAAAGGAAGTATGGTTATGATATGGTTATTACTCAGGGATTTTCTCCTCTAACCAAAGGAGCTGCTAGTTATCAAGCGTCCTCATTTCTTTGACATGTGTACAGAAAGAAGTCTATGCATATTCCTCTTGCATATGGCTCTTAATTCTGAATTTTCTTGAAGGTTGATCATGAAAGCTAGACTAAAATAATTGATAGTACAGAATAAAAGATGATTTGCTCAGTACTTTCTGTCCATAGGGGAGTGAGTTCACAGTGGGGCTAATCTGAAGGAAAAGTATGCAGGTGAAGGTAGGAGGGTGGTCTTCAGTGAGAAGTGTATCTGCAGGAAAGGGGCCAAGTTAATGAGGGGAACAGTGGAAGAGAGCCTAACCAAGGAAGGAACCTGTGTGGTGGGAGAGGCTGAAAGGAAAATATTGAACATTTTAATAAAATGTACACAATTGGAATTTGATTTTAAAATTCAGATAGAAAAAGTGAAAATACTGTGACAGACTCCTTCTTGGTGCTAATGCTATTCCACCAATTATTGGAGCTTTAGACAAAATATTAAAGTGATTAAATAGCATCTGACATCTGAGCAGTGTATTGAGTTATGTTATCCTTAGATTTTAGAGGTAGAAAGGATATTAGCGATTATTTACTCATAATCCATAATTTTGCAAAAGAGGAAACTGAAGCCTGGAAATGTTAATTATTTAGCCAGTCTCATACAGGGAGAGCTTCTTAACTCTAAGTTAGGATGGTTCATTTCTTCTGTTTTGGGAATTTCCCTACCCTCAATGGCTCCTTTCATTTTCTGGAATTATATCTGAAGGAGGAAACAAGTAACAGAAGCAGCGTATTAGCCAATGAAATATAGGCCTTGGACTGTCCTTGTGAATCCTAAACCTTACAATGAAAAAAATTAGCATATTAGAGTAATTTAGTATAGGTGGGGTTAATGCCTCTTAGTTTGATTTTCTTCTCTTCACATAGGTATGATTTATAATCAATGCACTTTTAGTATTGTCGCACTCTAGAAATGCAAAGGTTTTTTTCCTGGTGCATATTAGATCAGTAGTTCTTAACTGCAGCGTCCTGAGATGATCATTTAAGAGATATATTTCAAATAACTTAGGAAGAATGCTTATAGGATGGTTTAGTCCTGTGTTTTATATACAAATATGTATAATAGTTAGGTTATTCCTAGTATAACTCATTAGCATAACATTAGCATATTCTCTTCAGAGGGAAGAAGGAATGATATAACATGATTAATTAGATGGAGGAAGTTAACACCTAAATTTTAGTTGGAAGTGAACCACCTTTGTTTGTGTTCCACTAATTATAATGGCAATTGCATAGTGCTTGCTTCAGCAGCACATATACTATAATGGCGATTACATATTATTTTAGTACTTTGCTTTTACTCTCCCCCAGGTTTATGGGGCGTCATCAGAATTTGGCTATGATCATGGGAGTGTGTTCAAATAATGATCATCAAACTTCGTAAATGAAGGAAGAAAATAAATGCAAATTGTTGTATTGGATTTGTTATATAAAGATGAAACTTAGTAAAGAATTGCCCTGCCAGATGTCCTTTCAGTTGGCACACACAGTTGATGGAGCCAATAATCTGTACTTCATATACAATTTTCCCATATTAATACTTTAAAGTCTTGAAAAGGGCTCTGTCTTGCATAGGTAAACATTCTTTGTTTTTCTTTAGTGTAACGTATTCCTTCTCTACATCACTTACTTCACAATTTCTTGCACTTAGTGACAACACAAGGCTGAAAAAACCAATGAAAGGACAAAAAAAAAGAGGAAGAATAGCAGCAGTGGCCCCGAAGGTGTGTGAGGGTGGGTAGAGGGTAGAACACAAGGGATGGAATACTGGGGACAGTAATGTAGGGAGAAGGGACTGAAATGAAAAGTCCTGTGTGGGGAATGCAGGAAGAGGAGTGGGAAATCCCAGAAGTATATGGAAGGAGGAAGACAACCGACCTCATACTTTACACCATGAGAGGTGTTTCCTTTGATCTGTTTTTTGGTGATTTAACTGGTTCAGCACAATTTTCTCTTCCATAGATTCAGTTTTTAAAAATTGTTTTAGAACTATTATATTTCTGTAGCCTAAAAATAAGGATTTTTTAAAAACCACTACAATGTAAAAAATTGGTATGATTTTTCTCTATTGTTCCTTTGTTCCTTTAGTTGATGGAAGCTCATGCCAGCAGGGACAGAGTCATAAAAAATTGTATAGCTCAGACCTCAGCAGTAGTAAAACACCTCCGAGAAGAGAGAGAAAAGAATTTGGATGATTTAACGTTATTAAAGCAACTTAGGAAAGAACAGACAAAGGTAAGTTGAATAAGCTTTAAATTTCTGAGCAAAAGGTTTTCAAAATAGCTGTCAAAATAAATTTAGCTATCAAAATAAAGACAATTTTTTAACACCTTATTTATTTATTGAGAGAGAGAAAGCATAAGCAGGGGAGGGGCAGAGAGAGAGAGAGTGACAGGATCTGAAGCAGACTCTGTACTGACAGCTCAGAACCTGGAGCCTACATCATACTCTGTGTGTCCCTCTCTCTGCCCCTCCCCTACTCACGCTCTGTCTCGCTCTCTCTCTCAAAAACAAATAAATGTTATAAAAAAAAAAGAAAAAAGAAAAAGAAATGGTCATTACTTTAAAAAAAAAAGGACCAGGGACGCCTGGGTGGCTCAGTCTGTTGAGTGTCCAACTTCAGCTCAGGGCATGATCTCACAGCTCATGAGTTCGAGCCCCGCGTCAGGCTCTGTGCTGACAGCTTGGAGCCTGGAGCTTGCTTTGGATTCTGTGTCTCCCTCTCTCTCTGCCCCTAACCCACTCACATCCTGTCTCTGTCTCTCAAAAATAAATAAACATTTAAAAAAAAAAAAAAAAAAGGGACCAGATTAATACTTCATTTTTAATGGGCTTAATTTTATTACATTTAGAAATTAGTTGGTATGTTAATTTGTATTTCATGAATATATGCAGTGTAGTAGCTTTAGCTTAAAGAAACATGTAATCATATTTTCTTTCCATTTTTTTATATAGTATACTGTTAAATATAACAAAGGATATCCTTATATATAAAAGGATTAACACAGACCAACACCACATCAGAAAATCTAGGGAAATCATATCTGTATCTATGTTTAAAGGCTTGACTTAAGAATAAACTTTTTTAGGGGCACCTGGGTGGCTCAGTCGGTTGGGCGTCCAACTTTGGCTCAGGTCATGATCTTGTGGTTAGTGGGTTCGGGCCCCATGTTGGGCTCTGTGCTGACGGCTCAGAGCCTGAAGCCTGCTTCAAATTCTGTGTCTCCTCCTCTCTCTGCCCCCCCCCCATGTTCATGCTCTGTCTCGCTCTGTCTCTCAATAATAAATACACATAAAAAAAAAAAAAAAGAATGAACTTTTTTAACGTATTTACATTTTGAGAATATTTACTTCTGGTTTCGTCTGTAGAAATTTGCTGAAATGCAATACAAATATTTTCAGAATATTACTCTCTTTAGCTATAAAAGTATAGTATTATTTGAATATAACCAGGTACACTAGAACCACATTATAATTTATTTCCCTACACAAAGAAGTTACTATGGATCTTTGGTTCTTTTTGGACACTTTTTTGTTTCCACTTCATTTCCCAGCCTTGCAGTTTTCACTTTTTTTTTTTTTTTAAATTTTTTTTTTAACGTTTATTTATTTTTGAGACAGAGAGAGACAGAGCATGAACGGGGGAGGGGCAGAGAGAGAGGGAGACACAGAATCGGAAGCAGGCTCCAGGCTCCGAGCCATCAGCCCAGAGCCCGACGCGGGGCTCGAACTCACGGACCGCGAGATCGTGACCTGAGCTGAAGTCGGAGGCTCAACCAACTGAGCCACCCAGGCGCCCCTGCAGTTTTCACTTTTAAGAAAACAGCAAGTGTCCACTGAGTGATATGTCAGAGGAAGCCTTTTTTCCTCAAAGTCAGCTGTAATGTAGATAGGGTGTGCACCTCAGAGTATAAGAAATGGAACAGGACTGTTCCTTTATAGCCCTTAATGGTGACATGTCAAGAAAACATTTGAAATGTGTGCCATATTTTATTAAGTGGAACTCATTGCTGTCTTCTTTTGTGGGGAGCTGCTTAAAGAGTGACTTTTTATTTTGATATAATTTCAAACTTATGGTAAAGTTGCAATAGTACGGGGAACTCACTTATACCCTTTACCTATATTCACCTATTGTTTGCATTTTGCCCCACCTGCTTTGCGATACATTCTCTCCACCCTCCCCTCCTTCTGCCTCCTCCTTCCCTCCTTTCCTGTTTCCTCCCCTTTCTACCTCACATAGGCATTTTTATTTACTGAATCATTTGGCGAGAATGTTGGGTACAATGTTCCTTTGCTCCTTACATACGTTGGTGATTTCCTAAGAAGAAGGGCTTTTTCCTATATGACCACTGAGCAATGATCAAAATCATGTCTGTATTTCAAGGTGGCACAGTAGGTGACTTGCTGACTGGGTGACTGAAAATCCAGTATGGGACAAAATTGTGTTTTTCATTACTGAACAGTCATGAGGTCTGCCCTTTGTTTAGTAGATGTAGCCAAGCTTTGAAAAGGGGACTTACCATCACTCTCAAGCCTATATTCTTGTAGCTGCCCGCAGGTGAGTGTGTGCACTTGCTCAGTCATCCCAGGGCTGCACCATGTCTTACTGGATTCAACCACCGTCTTCATGGCTCTCTTTGTTCATGACGACTGCTTCAGTCCTGTATTCCACATCTGCTCATTCATCTGGCAGTGGTGGGGTCCTCAGACAGTGAACTTAATGCTGTAATGGTCATCTTAGTCATGGTTTATGAAGGCTTGTAGATAATTTCTATAAAGCTGGTTAAAATCTAGTTATTTTGGATTTTGTATTTCAACAGACTCTTGAAGGTTTTGACAAAGAAAACTACAGGGCAGGGCTATGATATCAGAAACTGAAAACTCACTATTTGCAGATTACATCAGACAAACACTACAATTACTCCTGTTAGTGGAGAACAAAGTTCAGAACCATTGAGTCCTTGGGAGTGATTTGTTACATAATTGATCCACCCTCATCTCTGCCCTTCAGCCTCTAGGGCCCAGAGAAAATCACCAGGGTGACCATTGCAAGGAGTAGTTTTAGAAACCAGTCAGCAAGTTACAAAAGGTAGCTTTCTAGTCAGATACTGTGTAGGACTAGAGGGTGACTGTGAATAGTACTTAACCAAATAAGAAAGCTTGAATTTTTTTTAATTTTCAAGCTTTCTTCATTTTCATGAAGATTATGGAATCAGAAAGAGAACTCTTAGAGATGTTCCAGGTCTACGTCTTCATTTTTTTGAATGAGAGAACTACAACTCAGGTACTAACTGATATCCCCAGCTAGTAAGTGGTAGAGCTGGGACTTTAACCCATGTTTTCTGACTCTGGATTCAGTGCTTTTACATTAAACTGTGACTGATAGTCAAATTCTGACTACTGTAGAGAACATACTTTATTCATATGCAGAGATGCCAGTCTAAAAGTCCCCAGTTCTTTCCCTGAGTCCTTAACTCAGAAAAAGCACATTCCTTGCTGGAACTGTGTAACTGCTGTCACCTATTGTCACCTATTCAAACTTCCTTTGAAAGGAAGTTTACCTGTTTAAGACCTAGAGCCTCAAAACAACCATCTCTCAGGGAGCATTTTGTTGGTGGCACTGAAATTGTATTAGAAGTTGGTTGTAATATCTGAAGCATTCAAGAATAGAGAAAACATGGGTTATAAAGGCAGGTGGCCCTAATGAAATGAATCTCTTCTACCACTTGGTGGCTTTGTAAACTTGTAAATTAATTGCTCTGAAATAATCTGATTTTTGGTTTGTAAAATGTAGTTGAGATTTCTTTATTTTTAGAGATGAGGATTAAATGATATCATGTGTGTAAGAGCCAGCATATTACCTAATGTACTTAGTAGTTGTTTTCCTTTCCTTTTTGAGACTCTGGGACCCCATATTTTTTTACATTAATCCTCCTTACAATATCTTGGAACCATTGGTTTCTACTTTTTGTTTAATCACTACTTACGGGGGTAGGGGAGGAGGAGTATGCAAATCCTCTGTAGCAGTGGCATTCTCTTTTTGGAAGTTGTAATTATTCAGAGATTTTCTTATATATTGTGAAAATCTGCCTCCCTGTAGCATGTGATTATTGTTCCTTAATCTTCACTCTGCAAGTATGTAGGAGAAGTCTAAACCCATTTCTCCGTGACCTGCCCGTAAATATTTGTGAGCAGTTATGAAGACTGTCCTAGTGGCATGTCGTGACCCTGTTTTTTGATTGAGTTTACTTCTTTGGCACTCAGTCCAGGCTTTGACAGAGCAGTGAACCCTCAATAATTTCTGGTCCATGTAGCTGATTAAAATCTGAGGTTGCTTTGATGTCAGCAGATGGGCTTCTTCAGGCTCGTTACTACTTTACAGAACAAGACTGGTTGTCAGAAATGCAGTCCTTCCTCTCATTCTAGTTTGAGTCCTATGTACCTGACTATACTCTGACACCAGTTCTGAGTCTAGCAGAGGACTTTACAAGGAGCCATTGGATCAGTACTAAGTTCCTATCTTACTAGTGTTACATGCACATTGCTTAAACATCCTGCCTGAACTCTGCTCCTAACTGGTCAGATTCATTGGCTTGGGTCCCTGACTCATGGTTGCCTAGATCTTGTCTGGCTCTCTGGTATTTTGTTCCCAAATCTCCTGGCTTGAGTCTTAACTTTGGCCTGAGGAAATCATCCTGGTTTTAACCTCTTGGCTGCTTCAATCTGTAGTTCATGCTTTTTGTCCTACTTTTCCTGAATAGTTTCAAGCCTTCTTCCTGGAACTAGCAAGCTTCTTTCAAGTTTCTCCCACTAGAAGTGACTAGGAGTATGATGCCCCCGCCACCCCCCCCCCTCCTCCATCTGGGCCTGGCAATGGAATTGGCTACTTTTCTGATAGAGTAATTAGGTTGGCAGTTATCAGGGAAGTTAGAAAGACTGTAGCATTAGTATCAGACCTCTGGCTGCATGCTCAAGGTGTGGAAAACTCAGGCCTTTCTAGATCATTTGGGCCTTAGATATTCCCCTTCTTTCTCTGTTTTTCTTCTTGATTCTTTTTTCTTTATCCAAATCAGGTTGCCACCTCCTCCTTTTTATTCCTCTGTGCTGTCTTTATAAATCTGTATTATAGGATCAATAACTAGAACTAGAATTATTGAGTTCAAGGACATGTGAATTTATGTTTTTATAAATCTTACCAAATTGCCCTCCATAGAGGTTGCAACAATATATACTCCTACTAAAAATGTGTATGAGTGTATCTTTTCCCATACTCTCACTAGTAGTAGGTTTTATCAGAGGTACTCATTTTTAAAAATTTTTGTCATATTATGGCTTGATTTGCATTTTTCATACATTACTAACATTCTATATTTAAAAAATGTTTATTGGCCATTTGTGTTCCTGTTGTGAACTACCTGGACATTTGATTTTTTTCTTTTTGGAGCTCTCAAGGTGAGGGGCACCTGGGTGGCTCAGTCTGTTAAGCACCCAACTCTTGATTTCCACTCAGGTCATGATCTCACGATTTGTGAGTTTGAGCTCCACATTCAGCTCTGTGCTGACAGCATGGAGTCTGCTTGGGATTCTCTCTCTGCCCCTTCCCTGCTCGAACTTTCTCTCTCTCTCCCTCTCTCTCTCAAAATAAATAAATAAACGTAAAAATAAAGCTCTCAAGGTGATTATAATATGCTTGAGAACCACGACTTAACAAGATTTAATAGCAGATTAGATACCAGAAGAATGGGCTGTGTCCAAGATCTAGCCCAGGTGATACCACTAATGAAGAATGGAGGAGCAGTAGCTGCTTTTATTAGGAAACTATAAATAGAATTTGGTTTTAGTTCTTCAATTTGAATTTTCATAACTCCAACTTTTTTTTTCTTTTTAACAGTTGAAATGGATGCAGTCAGAATTGAATGTTGAAGAAGTTGTAAATGACAGGAGCTGGAAGGTATTAAATAATGCTGTCTTGGAGCGAACTATGAGGGAAACTGAACTAACAAAGGGAAACCAAGGGAGGGGGGTAAGGAGTCCCTCAGGGCTCTCAAGAAGAATAGACATCCTTCATTTATAAGCAGCTGAAAGTTTTAACCTTGAGAAGGGTGCAGTTGGCATCCAAATAAAGCCACCGTATAAAAATCAACTTTATAGTCGTATGTTAGTTTTTATGACATGTCATGGTAACAGAATTGGAGACATTTTGTATGTTTCCTAATACTAATAATGGGCATATTTGTTATTTAGGGTTATTACTAGTTAACTCAGAACCTTCAATGGCCTTATTTGTTAAAACCAGCCTTTTTGAGGCCCATTGGTTTGCATAAATTTTTATATCATTAGCTACCCTTCACAGTGACTTGCTTTCTGACATACCTGATCGTGAAACTTATTTGTACATAACTTTACTGATACCTGATAATAGAGCTTTTTATGGCTGCTAGGTTCACATGTTCCTTATTGCTGCCTGCACAGTTCTGAATAGGAATTAGATTGGAGAACCAGGATTCGAGGATCAAAAAATCACAAAATGCTGACTTTAGTTGTATGAAATGGTATATCTATATACCCTTCTCTAAAATTTCAAAGATTTCCAAAGGGAAAAATCTATGAAATCTGAAAGAATGAGCTGAAAATTCTGTTTTATCCTTTGAAATTAAGCAATGGAATGAGATTAAACACAGAGAGACGTTAACTGAACCCAAACTAGAATGTACCAACTTATAGAGCTGTGAATAAATTGCAAAATACAAATTGATTTTCTTTGCTATATCACTTTTCTTTATTTTGTCCTCTTTGACAAGATTTCCTATTCCTGCTCTTTCTACTAACATGAGAAGGTGTTTGCTACTTGAAAGATTTTGGCGATATTTGTCCATTTATGTTCTACAGAGAGATAATATTTATTCTTGGGATGGGATAGGGGAGGGGTACAATGAATATCTGATTTGAAAAACCCAGTGGAGAGGTTGGTATATGTCAAATGTAGTGGGAAGAGTGAAGCATTTTTAGATTTGATACTAGTTTTAAAGAAAATATACTCCATCCAGTCTACAAAAACCCAAGTTGTCTACTAGATTTTAAAAAAAGAAAATGTAAGCTGTGGTGCAGTAAGCCAGCAAAAGTTATGAAGGCATTTAGGAAAAAGATTTGGAGAAGCTTGGCCAAGTCATACATGTCCCAAACATTGTGCCAAGGCCACCAATCTAAAGCCTCGCCTGGTTTGAGCATTGAGAACTTGAGGGAAATGTCAGGACTGGTAACTGACAAGAGATGAACTGTAAGACTAAAGGGCCAGAGAGAGTATATTTAATTTCTGCATTTTTTTTCTTTTATTTGTGAGTTAACACATATCAAAGAGGATATAACATGTAGAATGTAAGGAATATTAATAAAATGAACACTCTTGTATCTTCCACCCAGCTTAAGAGATTGAATAATACCAGTACCATGAAATCTCCCTATGTAGACTTTTCTTTTATCTTTTATTTTTATGGTAGTCCACAGTGGCCAATATAGGTTGGTGTGTGTGTGTGTGTGTGTGTGTGTGTGTGTGTTTTAACCTTAAAAATGATTTGTTCCTTGGAGCGCCTGGGTGGCTCAGTCGGTTAAGAGGCCGACTTCGGCTCAGGTCATGATCTTGGCGGTCCGTGAGTTCGAGCCCCGCGTCGGGCTCTGTGCTTACAGCTCAGAGCCTGGAGCCTGTTTCAGATTCTGTGTCTCCCTCTCTCTGACCCTCCCCCGTTCATGCTCTGTCTCTCTCTGTCTCAAAAATAAATAAATGTTAAAAAATTAAAAAAAAATGATTTGTTCCTTATGTCATTGAAGTATGAAGGTAAATTCTAAGAAGAAATGCTTTTAGATTTTTATAATTTTTTATTTGGGCACTTAAAATTTTTAGACATGATTAAATGTTTTTAAATATTAAAGGATATATGGTAAAAATTCTACCTCTCATTTCTCCCTTTCAGCCACCTCCTTTCCTTTCCTTCTAAAAGGATGATATTTACTTTTAGATATTTGCACAATTCTAAATTTATGTATGTATATACACACACACACATTTTCCTGTTTGTTATATAGAGGTGTTACTGTCCATACTTTTTTTTTTCCTTAATATATCTTGGAGATCTTTTCAAATCAGAACATACAGAGCTTCCTTATTCTTTTTTATATTTGCATTATATTCCATTGAATGGCTGTACTAAAATTTTTATTTAACACAGCCCCATATTGACAGGCACTGAGTATAGAATGTTCTCTTAACATTTATGATACATAATTTGTTTAGGTTTTTAGAAAGAAAGTTAAATAGGGGCGCCTGGGTGGCTCAGTCGGTTAAGCGGCCGACTTCAGCCTAGGTCATGATCTCGCGATTCGTGAGTTTGAGCCTCACATCGAGCTCTGTGCTGACAGCTCAGAGCCTGGAGCCTGCTTCAAATTCTGTGTCTCCCTCTCTCTCTGCCCCTCCCCTGCTCATGCTCTGTCTCTCTCTGTCATTCAAAAGTAAATAAATGTTAAAAAAAGTTTTTAAAAAAGCGAGTTAAATAGATCAAACATTTTATAAATTTACATAGTTTAGCAAAAGATTGATTTCCCTTTAAGTATACCTACTTGTGAGAAGGATCTGGTACTCTTTTAGAAAATCACAGCAGATATCTAAATAAAATCTACATTATAAAAAGGAAAAAAGCTTTATCATAAACTTATTTTTAGATATTTTTGTTTAACTGCACAAAATATGTCCAGAATATGGAATGAAAATGTTTGCTAGTTACTATTACTCAATAAGCTAGCTTGTGATGATTTTTTCCTTGAATAATAGGAATTTTATTTAAAAGTTAAAATTGTCTTATAAATGGACTTCAAAACCTTCTGTATTTTTAGCACCTATAAGTTAGTTTGAACTGCTGAGGAAACTTCTCTGTTCCCTAAATCTGTTGACCTGGGATAAAAATGGTTTTGTCCTCCTGAACCATGCTAAATTTAATTTAGTTCCAGGCTTGATTTATACAAGATGGCTCAATGACCTTTGTTTCTGTTTAAATATTTTAGGTGTTTAATGAACGCTGCCGAATTCACTTCAAGCCTCCAAAGAATGAATAAAAAGATACTTTTTTATAAAAGGACCGGGACATCTCATAAGAGCTAAGCATGACAGATATCAACAAGGTGGGCTTCCTAGGATGATTTCTGAGCCAACAGTCCAAGACCTTTTGTTGATTTCAGCCCCACTTAGCCAAGACCTTAAGTACAAATAATTCTGATAATTATGGAAAAATCAACTGCTATTTTATACTGATTCTGTAAAAAAAAAAAAAAAATGTTTTGTAACTATTAAAATAATTTTCTGACTCAGTGTACATATTTATTTGATTGTTTTCCAAGTTGAGATCATAAGTTCTTAGAATTTAAATATGGTTTCAGTGTCTGATTTTATTTGTATTATACCTTTTTGATTTTTACAAATTTATTGCCAAGAATGTGGGCCTTTTTTGGTCACTGATAATTTTATCTTTTTATTTATGTTTGTGGGGTTTATTGCTCCCATTAAGTAAGAGGGCAATATTATAAGCTGGAAACTGTCCAAAGAAACTTTCTTTTGATACCTTAACTTGTTTTCATATGCAAAAACTAATTTTGGGTGGAATTTTCCTGGAGACAATATTTCTATGGATAATGAAAACTGTAAAATAAATCTGGGAAAGGCAGAGGAGGTCTTGCATGATAGATTCAAATGAGTCAGTAAACCTATCATTGTAGAATTCAATTATTGCAGGAAAAGCACTTTCTAGTACAGGATGACTTTATTAGTTTTCTGTTGCTGCTTAACAAATTACCACAGTTTAGCAGTGTAAAATCACATACTGTTTATCTGTTTACAGTTCTGTAGGTCACAAGTCCAGGACTGGGTTCTCTGCTTTGGGTCACATAGGCTGAAATCAAGTCAGGTAGGCTGGGCTCTTGTTTGGCGCCTCTACAGAGAGAATGTGTTTCTAGGCTTATTCAGTTTGTTGGCAGAATTCAGATCCTTGTGGGTGTAGGACTCATGTCCCCATTTCCTTGCTATTATCATAGGCCACTCTAAGTTCCTAGAAACTACCCACAGTTTTTGGCACATGGTCCACTCCTTCTAGCTAGCAATAGTGCATTGAATTCATCTCATTCTTGGAATCTGACTTCCTGTTTTGCTATAAACCAGACAAATTCTGCTTTCAAAAGGTCTATGTGATTAGATTAGGCTTGCTCTGACAATCTTCTTTTGACCCAAAGTCAAATGATTATAGCCTTAATCATACCTGCAAATCCTTTTTGCCAAGTAAGGTAACATCACAGATGTAATATCTGATATTCACAGTCTTAAAGGATTAGAGTGGGACATCTTGGAGAGCTATTTTAGGATTCTGCCTACCATAATGATTTAAACAAGCCATCTGGCTCTGGCACAGTTAGATTGACCAACTGGGTTGTAGGTAGGCATGTGTGTTGTGTGTGTGGACCCTCATCAGATTATGCATTTAGAAGTGAGCAATAAAGGTAAAAGTGCTCACCGTTCTTTCAACAGATCTTTTGAGCACTTACTGTGTGCGTCAGATACCATCTTAAGTGTTGGGGATATTAATAAAATCCACTTTTGTGGAGATTATAATCTAGTCTTCTTAATAAGGAAAAGTGTCTTAGGACCAGCAGTATAAAAGATTTTCTATAGGACTTAAAGTGAATGGTGCCTGACAGAAAGCTGATGTTTAATTTTGTTTTCTTGTATTTATATCTTTCAATTGAAAGGACACATGCCAGAAAAAAAAGTAAGGTTCAATAAAGATCTTCCTGATGCTCAGGAGGGAATTGAAAAACAATCCCTGGAAAGGATTCATAACAGCTTTTTCAGAAGTTCAGGTCTGCTAAAATACTATCTAGCTAATCCAATTATGTTACTAGGATGCCTGAATAATCCCAATGTAACATGAAAAATGTGCGATTATGGCAATGAGTGACTTTTAGTATAATGAATATTAATATATTTAGTTTGTGATGAATGGCATTTAAAGCCTCAAATATAAAGAGAAAGGGATAGCACACTGTTCTTGAAAGTTGATTTGCCTGCTGAAACAGTGTCTTGCATATAATTGCTGCCTTAACAATAATGGTTGATTTTGTTGGCTTGAAGGGTAGATAGGATTTAGCTAGAGGGAGAGGGAGAAGAAATGGAGTGCAAAAGTTCAGAGATGAGTTTGATTCTTTCTTGGCAGGACTAGCCATAGAAGAAACACCAATGGTAATCTACTTTAACAAGTATTTGAGTGTCTCACATATTCTAGGCACTGTTAGTACTAATACATCACTAGAAAAAACATAAAAAATGCCCGCTCTTAAAGAACTTACATGTGTTGAAGGGAGACAGACAATAGTAAAGAAGTAAATTATATAGTTTGCTAAAAGGTGATAAAGCTACATACCAAAAAAAGAGAATCTGGAAAGGGGAGGGGAGAGTGGGTGGCAAATGACTGATTTCAGCTGATTAGAGAATATTATAATGCCTTTGTCTTTGAAAAGCTGATTTAAATAGAGACAAACATACCAAGTGCGGTAATAAAAAGGAAGTTTTCTAATAAGTTATTCTCTCTCTCTTTTTGAAGTAAGCTCTACTGAGCGTGGGGCTCAAACTCATAATACCAAGATCAAGAGCCGTATGCTCTACCAACTGAGCCAGTCAGGTGCTCTGCTCATTCTCTCTTTTAAGTTGTGCTTCAAAGATAACTGGTTTGGGAAATGGTATGATAATGTACCCAGTGCTACTGCAGTAGTCTCTGCTTGTGTGCCATTCTACCTATTTAAGACCATGCAGGGATAAACAGGGATAAAACATTAGTTCAACATGTGGTCTCATTTCAAATCAAGAAAAATGAATATTCTGCCTAGAGTTATGTGAGCATCAAATGTTAGCGATTACTTAGGTTACTCCTAATTTCTGTGTGGACTTAGCCTACTAGTTAAGCCTTGATTGTCTCTTAAAAAAAAAACAAACAACAAAACACTGCTTATATACTTGAGCATGAATATTGAAGAATAAAGAAAATAGTCAAAAAGTGACTACTGATAGCGACAGCGTTTCTAGAAGAAGCCTAATTTACCCAACAGCATTATTTTGGGGGAGGAAACACAACATGTTAATGAGGTTTAAGCCAAGATAGCTCCCAGCTTCTGAATGCAGTGGCCAGCTGAGAGTAATCCCTGTAAAAAGGAAGAGGACTTAGCCTAGGTGAATTTGTGGATCTCCTGATGCATTAAGAAAGGGCAGCAAATCCACTGGCATTTAAAGATAGTTGCTGTAGATGGAGTGGTTTTTCCACTCCAATTTTAAAAACTGGCAGGCAAAATTTGACTCCTGCTTAAAATTCTTCAGTGGCTTCTCCCCAAGGATAAGTACCAAGTTCTTAAAATGGCTTTTGAAGTCCTTTGTGCTCTGGCTCCTGCTTACTTCTAACCTCATCCCTATCTACAATGCACTTTATTCCCCAACTACTTCTGTTTCCAGAAAAGACCTAGTGTTACCTCAGAACTTCAGCACATGCACTCTTTTCCCTGGCCAACTTCTACCCATGCTTCATGTCTCAGCTATCGCTTCTTTCAGGAAGCCTTTTCTGACCTCTCAAATACAACTTAGAGGTCCTTATTATGTGCTCCCATGATAAACACCTCTATCATGATCTTTATCATGCTCTTCAATTGCTGGTTTACCTCTACCCCACCAGTTTTTGAGGGCTGGTGCTGTGGAGTACTCAGTGCTTGGGATAATTAGGCCTGAGACACTGCTAGTTTTCTACCCTACATCCATTTTCCTCTTCCTGATCAATAAAATCCTGATTTTGTCTGTAGTGGCAGTGTGCCCAGTTTCCCTTGCAGCCCCAGATAGCAGTGAGGTAGTTTTTGATTTATAAGCAGAAGACTGTTGGGGTATTTTTGGGAAACTTTCCTGATACAGGCATTGTCCTTTCTTCCTTTTCCCTGGAGTATGGTTAGGGTTCCTAGAAATAAGAAGGATGAGGGCTGTTTGCTCATGGTGGTGATGAACATGAAGATAAAAACCACGTGTTGAGGATGGCTGAACTGAAAGACAGAAGGAGACTGGATCCTTGATGGCATTGTGGCTTGCCATTACAGCCCTAGGCTATCTGTCTCCAAACTTGTTATTAAGTGAGGGCAGGAATTTGTAGTTTATTCATTCAGGGCTATATCAAGAGTGGTTAGCTTATTTGGTTAAGCCTTTATGTTTAGGATTCTGTTACATGGAGCCAAATGCAGCCCGTAAGTGATATGTTCAATGAACGAACAGTATACTACTTACTAATAATAGCTCATTTGTTCATTGCTTACTACAGATTAGGCATCATTTTAAGTATTTTACATGATTGTCATATTTAGGAGATGAACTTTGGGAGATTCTAATAGGGAAAGGCTAGAGAAGACCAGGCCCCATATGAAGGAATGGCCAGAAGTGTGGGAAGGAATTTGGGGGAAATTCATCTTCTTTCCATAAGAAGAGTGCCTTAGCATTAAGAGCTAATCCAACCAGGACCTATTCATTACCTCCTAATGATTTGGGTCAGATCTCATTTAAATATTGCAACACATAAATGCAGGTTTGTTTGTTTGTTTGTTTGTTTTTCCTTCCTTCCTTCCTTCCTTTCTTTTTTGCACAATTGTTAAACCTACATTAAATCCCCCCTCCCCCCTCCTAATCAATCATGCCTTACTTCTCTAAGGACAAAATATTCCTGTCTGTCTGTCCATCCATGCATCCATTCCTCCATCCATACGTTTGCCATGTGGATCAGATACCAGCTACACCACAGCCCATTCTAGGGAAGACTCTGGTCCACAGCTCTTACTGAAAAACCCCTCTTTGTAGCCAATTTTACACTATGCTGATTCCACCAGGGCTGCACAACTGCCCAAGAACTGCCAAGCCTTAAGTTGGGCCAGTGTCTGAGGACATGTCCTGGTTCAGGAAGGTGATCTGGACAATTAAATTCTTAAAAGGTTTGAACCAAGAAATACTGAGTAAATGATGTAGTTAGCAGTGGAAAGAAAGCTAAGCTAGAAGGAAAGTGATGAGGTGCAATAGAAGCCATGATGGTCCAGTGTTCTGAGAAAGCAGGAGCTGTGAGGATGCACGCCATGAAGAGAGAAAATTGTACAGAAGAAAGAATGCCAATTAGAGCTGGTAGAAAAGTGGACAGAGACAGATGCAGACAGCTGCTTGGGAAATAGCTGAGCCCATTAATAATGGAACTCAAGAGTAAAAACCCATATCCATAGCTCCTCAGGTTCTTAGAGCTGCCTTGGATTCTGCTTCTTGGATCTCCAGTTGTGAGACCCAGTTCTATATGGATCCCCCTTCACAAACCCTGGCTGTTTGGCATGTCCTAGATTCCTAAGCAGGTGCATCTTTATGATAAATCCCCGCATTACATAAAATAAATTAAGTTCTCTTGAATCAAAGGAGCCAATCAAGAATGTTCCCACTGAGTCAGGTGGCCAACCAGTGTCTCCCTGTTCAAGCAATCCATTGACATTAGGACAATTTTTCCTTATCCAGTACTTCCTCATATTGTCCGTTAAAGCACAGGTATGTGCTTGGATAGTTCCTTGGGAGAAACTCCTCACTGTGCCTGAACTTCCAAGTTCCAACAAGGGAAGCCTCAGAAGCTTTCAGGGTCCAGGATGAGTCTTTTGCTTTTTTTCTAAAATAAGAAACCAGGCAGAAAATGATAGATTCACTCCCTCAGGTAAGTGAAGAAACCTGTTGCCCAAGACAGAAACAGCAACAGAAAGGCATTGCCTAAATCCCTGAGTAGTATCATGACAATACTGGTCATTTAAAAACACAGTCTTTGGCAGAGAATTTGGGAGGGCCTGACAGACAGCTGCGGTTGAGTCTTTCACCCTTGCAAGGCAAGAGTACATTCAGTTTCTCTCTTTGGGGTTATACAAAATAATTTTTGCAGTAGAGTACAAATTCTTGCTCCCAGATTCCATTTCAAATTTGGTTGGGGGAAATACTTCAGAAATGCAATTTTCCCTTTGATTGCAATGGTAGTGTATAGGAAGGCAGGGGTTTTTTTTGGGAGAAGCTTTATTTGGATAAGCCTTAAATGGCCAATGAACTTTTGAAGACTTTCCATCAGCTGGATAACCTACAGTTATTCAGTTATAGATACATTTTCTGTTATTCTGGGAATCCCAACAGTTCTTGGGAAATAAGTCTAATTGTTCAAATACCATTTCTTTAGGTTTTTTTCTTAAGTTTATTTATTTATTTATTTTGAGAGATTATAGAGTTTGTTTGTTTATTTAGTGTGTGCATATGCAAGCAGGGTGGGGGGAAAGAGAGAGAGAATCCCAAGCAGGCTCCACACTGTCAATGCAGAGCTGGATGTGGGGCTCAAACTCACAAACCAAACTGTGAGGTCATGACCTGAGCCAAAGCTGTACACTTAATGGACTGAGCCACTCAGGTGCCCTCCACTTACTTAGTTTTTAAAATAAGCCACTACCTTTAAAAAATTATCTTCCATGTTAAAATTGTTTTTTAAAAAAAGTTTAGTTTTTCAACAATAGTAAAATCTTTCAACAATATTTCAAAAACGTTTCAACAACATAAATGAAAAATTATTTTCGCACTGTTTTTATTTTACTTGGACTAAACAGATTTGGGTCACATTTTCTGATTTTTTTTTTTTTTTTCTGTTTTCATCATCTTGTTATATGTTGGTCTCAGCTTATCAATAACTAATGTTGTGACTGGACCAGCACTTGGAGTTCTTATTATAATTGCAAGATACCCTTCAGCCCTTTAGCAATAACTATCAGAAAACTTTGGGGGGGAAACTTTATTACTTATAAGACCTGGAAATTACATAGCATACCTAGGGCCACAAAGCAAAGTCACAGGGATAGAGAAAGTGACATTGTACATCCTGGAGTTCTGCTTTTATTGGTGTTGAGGGTGGGGGCCTAGGGTTTTGCGGGCTCACTCTTTATTGGTGAATTTAAAATGTAAGAGTGGAAATCTAAAGCATGGGAAGAGAGAAAGAAAACAAGTGGCCCAAATTGTTCATTATTTAAATTAACCAAGATGTCTAAAACAAGGGAGCCCACATTTGGGGGAGGCAGCTTGGTTCTTTAGCTAGTCTGTGTTTGTTCCAGATAGCCATCTTAGAAAAGGATGAGTCTTTGAAGTGGATGCCTCACCAAAGCTTATGTCAGGCACTCATATTACAAAAGCAAAACAAACAAACAACTGTCAGGGTTTACCCTACACATTTATTCAGTTTTTTTTTTTTTTAATTTTTAAAAAAGTTTATTTTTTGACAGTGAGAGAGAGCAAGCAAGGGAAGCAGTAAATGAGAGGGAGAGAGAGAATCCCAAGCAGGCTCTGCACTGTCATTGCAGAGACCGATGAGGGGCTTGAACTTACAAACCGAGAGATCATGACCCCAGCCATAATCAAGAGTCAGATGCCCAACTGACTGAGCCACCCAGGGGCCCTATTCTGTTTTTAACCTACTATTGGATAGAGAAGTCTTTTGTAATAAATTTTAAGCTTTGAAATATATTTTCAATTCTGTTAAGGCAAGTATTTTTCCTTTTTCCTTTATATCATTGGAGTATTCAACCCTGGCTGACATAAGAATCATCTAAACTCTCAGATTCTTATTCAATTGGTCTGCATGGAGCCCAATTTGGGACTTTAAAAAATTTATAAATTAAGTGATTCTAATATGCAGGGATGATTGGGAATCACTGCACACATTACTTGATCTTTTCTTCTATTTATTCCTTTTTGTTACTATGTTCTTGCTAATATGAAGTCTACTTAACCAGCAAGAGGATATGTTTATTCATTTATTCAAAACTTATATTTCTGACAGCAAAGAGCTGTAATTGTCTTTGCATATGTTCTGTATGTCCATTATTAGAGTAATTCTTAAACATGTGGTATATTCAAATTAGTGTATACCAAAATCAGGATAAAGTACAAATAAATCCAATCAATCTGATTATAGAGTTTTGTATATCCTTCACCAGCTAGCTGCTCTGAGTTTATAGCTGCAGATGTTTGTGTCCATCTTTGCATTGTTCAAAAAAGGATTCTTATTATTAGGCCAGTGGGATCATTTCTGATAGTCCTTGTTACCTAAGAACCCTATGGCATTAATATTAGCCAGCCAGTAGAGATTTTTTTGTTCACTGATTGAACTTTATATCTATGTGCTAGGAGCTGAAGGCAGATAAATAGGATAGTTTATTATGAAATATCTAGCAGTGGTTATAAAATGAATATATATATATATATATATATATATATATATATATATATATATGTATATATATTCACTATTTCAAGCCCCCCCTTACCTCCTACAAGGGTCAGAATAGCTGAGCAAATGAATTCTGAGCTTGTGTTAGTGGAGTGTAGGGGTTAAAGGCATTGTTCCTGGAGGCAAATAGCCTGGGATCATATCTTCACTTTATTAACTAGCCGTGAGGCATTGGGCAGTAACTTAGCCTCTGTACACTCAGTCTTCTGTAAAGAGGGGATAATAACAATATTTATCTCATGAGGTTGTTATGTGAATTAAATGAGTTATATGTGTAAAGTCTTTAGAACACTATCTGGTATATAATAAGCACTTAATATATACAGCTATTATATGGGGACAGGGTTGGCAAGTGGCACTACTAGGGTGATGAACAGAGTACAGAACACAGAGGGAGACATTATTTAGGGCATCTTTAAAACAAATGTCCTCTTTTCCTTTCTCTTTCCCTCCTTTCTCCTTCCCTTTCTTCCACTTCTTCCTTTCCTCTCCTTCCTGACAAGTCAGCCCAAAATCCATTAGGTAGGCCCAAGGAAGGAATACTATGGACAATCAATCATATGCCAATAGATTAGATAATACAGATGAAATCAACAAGCTTTTAGAAAGGCACGATATCAAAAACCGACTCAAGGAGAAAAAGTCAACTAAATAGACCTAAAACAAGAAAAGAGATTAAATTAAGTAATCAAAAACTTCCCATAAAGAAAAGCCAGGCCCAGATAGCTTCACTGCTACCTTCTACCAAGCATTTAAAGAAGAATTAATACCAGTCTACAGAAACTCTTCCAAAAAGCGGAAGAGAGAGGAAAACTTTTCAACTCATTCTATGAGACAAAGTATTACCTAGTATTACCTAGATATGAAAGCCAAACATACATCACAAGGAAACTACAGATTAATATCTCTCATAATTATGGATGCAAAAAATCCTTAGCAAGATGCTAGCAAACCAAATCTAGCACATAAAAAAGAATTATATACCATGACTACATGGGACTCATTCTAGGAATGTTAGGTTAATTTAACATTCAGAAATCAATTAGGGGTGCCTGGGTAGCTCAGTTGGTTAAGCATTTGACTTTTGACCTCAGCTTAGGTCATGATCTCATGGTAGTGAGATTGAGCCCCAAGTCAGTCTCCATCCTGGGCATGGAGCCTGCTTAAGATTCTCTCTCCATCTCCCTGTGCCCTTCCCCTGCTTGCGTGCTCTCTCTCTCTCTCTTTAAAAAAAAAAAAATTAATTAATGTAATACACTCTAGGAAAGAATAAAAAGCAAAGCCACATGAACATCTTAATACATGCAGAAAAAAAGCATTTGACAAAATCCAATATCCTCTCATAATTAAAAAAAATACTAAAAAAACTAGAAGAAAATGTCATCATCTTGATAAAGGCATCTACTGAAAACCCCGCAGCTAACTTTGCACTAAATAGTGAATGACTGGATGCTTTCCCACTAAGATCAGGAACAAGACAATGATACACATTCTCACCACTTCTATTTAACTTTGTACCAAAGGTTACAGTGTGATTAGGAAGAAATAAAAGATATCCAGACTGGAAAGGAAGAAGTAAAACTATCTCTCTTTGCAGATGACATGATCTTGTTGTATATGAAAATCTTAAGAGGGGTGCCTGGGTGACTCAGTCCACTAAGCTTCCAACTTCAGCTCGGGTCATGATCTCATGGTTCATGAGTCCAAGCCCCACATTAGGCTCTGTACTGACGGTGTGGAGCCTGTTTCAGATTCTGTCTGTCTTTCTCTCTCTGCCCTTCCTCTGCTTGCACTCTCTCTCTCTTGCTCTCAAAAATAAATAAACAAACAAACAAAAAATCCTAAGAAATCTACCAGTAAACAAGTTCAGCAATACTGAAGAATTAAAGACCAATATACACAAAAAATTGATTGCATTTCTATACACATGCAATGAACAAGCTAAAATGAAATTAAGAAAACAATTTCATTTACAATAGCATCCATAGAATAAAATACTTAGAAATAAGTTTAACAAATAAGTGCAAAACTTATACTCTGAAAACTATAAAACATTGTTGAAAGAAATTACAGAAAATGTACATATTTGAGGAAACATCCCATGTTCATAGATTGGAAGGTTTAATATTGTTAAAATGGCACTACTCCTTAAATTGACCTACAGATTCAACTTAATTCCTATCAGAATCCGAGAAGACTTCTTTGTAGAAATTTATAACTTGATTCTAAAATTCATATAGAAATTCAAAGGATCCAGAAGAACCAAAACATTCTTGAAAGAGAAGAGCAAAATTGGAGGATTCACACTTGTTGATTTCAAAATTTACTACAAAGCAACAGTAATCAAGAAAGTATGGTACTGGCGTAAGGAAAGACATGTAGATTAATGGAACAGAATTGAAGGTCTAGAAGTAAATTTATGTGCCTGTGATCAACTGGTTTTAACAAGGATGCCAAGACCATTCAATGTAGAAATGAATAGTATTTTCAACAAACGGTGGTGGAACAACTAGATAGCTACTTGCAGAAGAAGCACATTGGATCCTTTCCTCATACTATTTATAAAAATTAAGGGGTGCCTGGGTAGCTCAGTTGGTTAAGCATCTGACTCTTGGTTTTGGTGCAGGTTATGATCTCACAGTTTCATGAGTTTGAGCCCCACATCTAGCTCTGCTCTGGCAATGTGGGGCTTGCTTGGGATTCTCTCTCTTCCTCTCTCTCTCTGCCCCTCCCCCACTCATGCTGTCTCCATCTATCTCATATAAATAAATTAAAAAATTAACTCAAAAGGGATCAAACACCTAAATGTAAACATTAAAACTACACAACTTTGAGGCTCCTGGGTAGCTCAGTGGGTTAAGTATCTGACTTTGGCTCAGGTCATAATCTTGTGGTTTGTGAGTTTGAGCCCCGGGGCGGACTCTGTGCTGACAGCTCGGAGCCTGGAGCCTGTTTCAGATTCTGTGTCTCCCCCTCTCTCTGCCCCTCCCATGCTCATGCTCTGTCTTTCTCTGTCTCTCAATAATAAATAAACATTAAAAAATTTAAAAAAAACTACACAACTTTTAATAGAAAACATGGGAGTAGATCATTATGTGCTTGGATTTGGCAAAGGACCCTTAGATTTGACGCCAAAAGTACAACCACAAAAGAAAAAAAAAAGATAATTTGGAGTTCATTAAAATTAAAAACTTTGACACTTCAAATGTCAGCATCAAAAAGTAAAAAGAACCACAGAGAAATGGGAGAAAATATTTACATATCATATATCTGATAAGGGGCTTGTATCCAAAATGTGTGAAGAACTCTTACGACTCAATAATAAAGATAAACAGCCTGATTAAAAAAATGGGGAAAAGATCTGAATAGACATTTCTCCAAGGAAGATATGCAAATGGATAATAAGTTCATGAAAGGATACTTGACATCATTTGTCATCAGGGAAATGCAAATCAAAACCATAATACAATATCACTTCATACGCTTCAGGATGATTTGACTCAAATAGGCAGATAATAACAAGTGTCGAGAATGTGGAAAAATTCAAATCCTCCTACACTGCTGTTGGGAATGTAAAATGGTGCATCTACTTTGGAAAATGGTCTGTAAGTTCCTTGAACAACTAAACATATAGAGTTACCATATGAAACAATTTCACTCTTAGGTATATACCCAAAAGAAATGAAAATATGTATGGACAAAAAATATGTGCAAATGTTTATACATTGTTCATTACATTGTTCATAATAGTCAAAGCAACTCAAATATTTATCAACTGATAAATGATAAACAAAATGTAGTATGTCCATAAAATTGAATATTATTTGGCCATAAAATGGAATAAAACATTGGCACATGCTACAACATAGATGAATCTCAAAAACATTATGCTAAGTGAAAGAAGCCAGTTACAAAAACCCATATGTGATTTCATACATATGGAATATCTAGAATAGGCAAATTTGTAGAAACAGAAAGTAAATTCATGATTTCTTTAGGGGTGAGGATGTGGAGGAGGATGGGGGATGATAGCAAAAAAGTATGGTTTTCTTTTTGAGGTGGTGAAAATGTTCTAAAATTGGCTATGTGATGGTTGCACATATTTTTAAATGTACTAAAAACTATTGAATTGTATACTTTAATTGGATGAATTATATGGTATATAAATTATATCTTAATAGAGATGTTAGAAAATTCTGAGAAAAAAATGGCAATTAAATGGAACACTTGGTTTTGGACTGGAGCTTTTAGCAATAAAAGACATTTTGGGAATTACTGAGGGAACTGAATGTTGTCTGGGGATTAGATGTTACCAAATGTACTAACAGTACATTAACTGTTGATTTTAGTACATTAACTAAAATCAGTTAATTTCCTGATTTTGATGGTTGTATTTCAATTGTTCAGGAGAAAATGCTTCTTTGTAGGAAATGCACACTAAAGTTTTTGTTGGTGATGGGGCATCGCTGTAGGTAACTTACTCTCAAGTGTCCGGGGAAAAAAAGTTTTTTTGCAACTTATCTGTAAATTTAAGGTTATTTCAAAATATAAATAAACATATATATTTTTTAACTTTATTTTTATATATTTTGAGAGAGAGAGCATGCACGAGTTGGGGAGGGACAGAGAGAGAAGGAGAGAGACAATCCCAAGCAGGGTCCACACTGTCAATGCAGAGCCCAATGGAGGGCTTGAATACACGAACGGTGAGATCATCACCTGAGCCAAAGTTGGCGCTTAACCAACTGAGCCACTCTGGTGCCCCAAAATATAAATATATTTTGTAAAATACCTGATTTAATTTTAAAATGTGAGGCTAGGGATGGAATATTGGATTCTTAGCAACCATAGGGAACTGATCACCCATGATCTAGCCTGTCTATGGTGGGAAGGTGGTGGCAGTGGTGGTGGTCTTATCATTTGACTTTGAGAAAGAAAATATAATTAATATTAACACAGTAGAAGAGAAATAGTTGAAGAAATCAATTTATTTGAAAAGGAATGCTTCTTTATTGATAGTTACATATATTAGCAAGGATCGTTAATCAGTAGCCAGTGGAAAATACCAGACCACTTTTGGAACATGCTCTGCTAAAAGCCTGTCAGCTCATCGTCCTCGCTTTTGCCAGTCTGGTAACCAGTAAGTGTCAAAGATGAATCTTGTACTGGAAGACCTTTGAATACTTTAATGTGAATATATCTATTATCACCTACTTTCACCTAAAAGATAAAAAAAGAAAAAACAATGAAAAAGAGATTCATTCAAATGGATCTCTGTCAAGTGAAAGATCTACAGACTATAAAGACTTTACTGAAATAAGCTTTTTGGGAACAGCATTTCTAGACCAGCATTCTTAGACCCTTGATTTTCATAAATCTACCCTCTTATTTTATGAGAAAGGGTATGGCTAGAGGCATAGGTCCTTATTTTATTTTATTTTATTTTATTTTATTTTATTTTATTTTATTTTAATTTATTTTATTTTATAAAATTTCCTACAGTCTGAAAGTTCAGAGTTGCATTTCATTTTCAAAGATGCACAGAACAAGAAAACATGTGACCGTCATTTTGTTGATTCTGTTTTCTGACTTCCAAATTGGGACACTTTATTTGCTGCATGGTTTGAGAAGGGAGGAGAAAATCAGAATTGTCCTAGAAATTTTGGGATGTGTGGTTCCCATATCTATAGTAGAACCTGCTTTGTAAGTACCCACTAGTAGGACTAAGCAGGGCCCAGGGGGTGGACAGTGTAGTGTCCCTCCTAAAATAAAGGGATCTTGCTGGGAAGTCATTGGTATTGAAATTGAAATGGAAGTTTGGGCAGGAGTCTGGGACCTAGAAAATCATGGTAAGAATGTCTACCTTTGTTCTTGGTTGAAACAATGAAAGTTTATCTTATAATAATATTTTTTACATTCTGATGTTCCTTCCTAATTAACAAATACCATTTATCAAATGTTTACTGTGATTCAGAGGCTATGATGAGCATTTTATATACTTCTTACTATGAGGTCTGAAGGAAGGTGGAACAATGACAGTTTTACAGATGCAGAAGCAGATTAGGAGAGATAAAGTAATTTTCCATAAATTTCTCAGCTAATGAGTGACAGAGTCAAAATCGAAATCCAGACTCTAATGTCGACGTTCTTTTCACTCTACAGTGTAACCCTTTAAAAGCATTTATTCTGTACTTGGAACAGGGCATCAGCCTTTGCATACATTGTTAGATGCAGCACAGCCAGTAGTTAAGCATCAGACCATCTGGATTCAAATCCTAGCTCTGCTCTTACAATTATATGACCTTATTAGTTACCCCATCTTTCTGGGGCTCCATTTTTTTGCCAGTAACATAGGGGAAATGATCATACTTACCTCATAAATTTGTTGAGAGGATTAAAAGAGATAATACATGTCCAGCTCTTAGAACAGAGCAAATTATAAGTGCTTAGTAAATTTCAGTTCATTTATTCCACACAACACCTGGCAAAGTAGGTTATTATTTGCATTGTGCAGACAAGGGCATTGAGGCTTAGAGAAGATGAGGAGCTTCAATTACACAGGCACTGACTAGTGAACAAGTCAAACAAGGGTTCAAGGGTGCCAGGACTGTCTGACACCAAAGCCTGCAGCCCTTCCATTCCACCACCTGCCTCTTGATAGGTACTTGAGAAAGAACAGAGGTCACATCACCAGCAAGACCTTAAATTTAGAGAGTGGTTCAAAGCAGAGATCAACAACTAGATACAGTGGCCAGGAAGTAATGAGGGAACTGTAATCCAGTAGGAGAAATCTGACGAGGCAGGTGGTCTTAACGGAAGAAAATTTCAAGTTTTCTGATAAGCTTTTAAGGACATACATGAGCTGGTTAATATATGAAGTTTATGAACTTGGACTAATCATAAATTATTAAAACAATGATCTCAATTTTGATGGCATGCTTCTTGTCTTTGAACAAAATCATTTTTTACTGGAGAACATTCTTTTTCAGCTGTGAAGAAAGCAGATTGAGAAAGGAGGAAACAATGCCAGTGCTTTCTGAGGATAAAGTAGGATCTCATTCATGTGTACCACCTCAGGACCTGGCATATACTAGGAGTTCAAATATGGTAGGACTGGGATGATCCATTTATATAACTCAGTGTTGCAATTTTCCTATGCTCAGCTGGTTAGGACTGGTTAATTTATTTTTTGGCTCAAAACATTTTTCAAAAATGTTATATCTTAAGTAGTTATTGTTAATGAGGAATAAGCCAGAGTGTGTGTTGGTAAAATGGTTTTGTCAAGATTAAGTAAATGCATTTGAATGTCTGTTGTTATTATTTATTAAATCAGAATTGTCATCTCAATACCAAAGGGTGGAAATTGTTCCCAAATATCTATGGTTGACTTGAAACGGTTCCCTCTCAACTTCATAACGATTTTCTTCAATTACAACTAGATAGTGCATCATTTAATTTATTGATGTAGCTATAAAATTAATCTTAAAATTACTTTAAATGTTCCACTGTTTTTAATTGTACCTGCAGTGTCACAAATTGACTCCACTTATTGAATTATCAAAATTATTCAAATTGTATTAATCAAAACGCTATGTAAAGGACAAAAGTGGTTTAAGTTATTTTTCCACCTTAAATTACTTTAAGTCCTTCCGAAAATCCATTTAATTAGATATGTAGAATCACAAAGCTTTGAGGTAGAATAAGCTTCAAGATAGCATGTGGTTCAGCTCCATGCCTTCAGGCAACTGAGATACCATCCTCCCGCTTCCCATAGGAAGCAGCCATGGCCACATGCTTGGAACTGTTAATGAAATCTCTTTCTATACAATTTCTGAAAATTGTAATTTATAAAATATAATTGTCATTTAGAAGAAATCAATGTAAGAAAGCTTTCTAAATCCACAGGAAACATGGTTTGAATATCCCATTATCTACCAATTTGAGAGTCTACCACTTGGGAAGTTTCATGTGGGATAGACATCTTAATTTAGCACAACCAGAGGGACAAAATATATGGTGGAGGTGACAGGGAACATCATACAAAATGAGAAATACAGTATCTTTTAGTGCCAAGGTGGATGTTGAACTCTAACCTTAATGTAGTAATTTATTCCAGCAACCACTTGAGTTTTGTACTCTATAGCTTCAAATTTTTGGTAAGTCTCATTTGTTTTTTCTTCAAGCTGAGGTTTAACCTTAAGAAGAGAAAAGAGGAAACACATTATCAAAGCTATATTGGACTCCATTTATGTGATTTACAAGCCTGGGAACCTCGTGTTTCTGAAGGTCCTTAAACATGATAATGACAGCTATTTCCAGTATTTCAAGGATAATAAGATTACATGGGCTAACTAAAATGTCAAATTTTGTTGCGTTACATCAACTTGTGGCAATATATGGTAACGTTTTCACTAGTAAAACTCTAATATATGTATCTTTGATAAAGATGGGAGAGCTATAATTACTACTTTATTTAAAAATTTTTTATTTTGAAATAATTTCAGACTCAAAGTTACAAAAATAGTGTCAAGATCCTTAATTTAATCACAGCTGTAATTCACTTTGCCACGTAAGATAACACATTTACAGGATTCAGGGATTAGGATGTTGGCCACCATTCTGTCTACCACAGGGGAATTATAAGCTTTGATGGCAGCATTCCCAAACCAAACATGACAAGGGAATGAAAGTCTCAAATTCAATATGTGAACTTTCACTTAATCTACCAGTTTTCAGTATTGGTCCTTCATTCCTGCCCTCAGCTGAGCCTGATAATGCTAGTGTCCACTGTGTTCTCTCTGACTCAATTTCTGCTAAGAGTAGATCTTCAGAATTCTGTGGGGGTGGAGGATGGGTAATAGGTTATCATCTTTCAGCTTGGAAGGGAGTGAAAGGGAAAGATCTGGGGGCAATCTCCTCATACAGATCTGTCATCAGTTTTCCTGGTGGGAGCCCCATGCCTCACTCTTGTCATCATAAGTTTCTGGCATTGCTAGTGCTTGAGCCACTTTGGAATTCTGCACCATGAATCCACTTACTTCTGGCTCATCATTCCCGTCTGTGGTTTAGGCTTTGTCTAGATGGTCCAGTAATTTTCCCTTGTTCATCTGTTTTCCATCTTCCAAAGTTTTGTCAGTATCTCTGAGGTGGTATTTGCCTATCTCCTGTTGTCTTTCTATTTGTTGGCTTTATGCCCTTTACCCTGCAATATTTTCCTATCATTTAGAAGGAAAAGGAAATAGACATGTATGTTCAATTATACCTTGTTTATTGGGAAGTTGCCTCCCTGCCCATCACAAAAGCATTTCATGTGTTTTAGACAGGTCTCCCATGCATCTAGGGTTCTCCCAAGGCCATATCAAGTCCTTCCCATCAGTGGGCAGATGTCCTGAATCCTTTTCTATCAGCACCTCAGTTTGGGTACCAGAACTGTTTTCAAAGATGTAGACATTTCCAAACTCTTTGAGTTCTCAGACTACTTTGGAGGCTACAACACTTCATAGACCACCACCCATTTCTCCTGTGACCTTCAGAATAGATGGGAAGAATGTGATATTGCTTTCTTGAGATGGAAAATAAAGCTCCAAAGTCGACAAAGGAAGAAGACAAATCATGAGGAAAAAAGAAACCAAACAAACGGAAATGGGAAGAGGTAGGGTGCAGGAGAACGGGAAAAAAGTAGACAGGAGTGCCGAGAGAAGTCAAGTAAGGAGAGGAGTTACTGGCCTGTTGCTTCCTCTGTCTAACCCTTCTGATCCAATATGGGGTACCAGTCAAGTTAGGAGCTAAGTTGGAAAGGGTTAATCTCTACCCTAAACCCAACATTATCTATTTAAACCTCATTTTACAAATGAGGGACCTAAGGCTGTGAGGAGAACATGACTGCTTAAGGCTGAAAAATTATTAATTACAGTTATTTAAGGTTTTAAATCCCTTGCTTGATAGCTTAAGTATCTGGTTTATCAGTGGCAGTGATCTGTATTCCTTCTGGTTTCCAGTCTTTTGGTCATGTTTTTTTTTTTTACTGCATATCAGAAAACTTTATTTCCGTCTTAAAATCGATCAAAATCTGCAACCTTTCCACTGTATCTATATAGTCCACAAGTCCAGAATTTTCCATAAGAGAGCTGACTTCAAATGTCTGGTTTGTGTCAGTAAGTGCATTGGCACCTATCAGACTGTGTGCCATGATTTCAGGTTCACTCTACTTATAACCTGTAGCCTTGCTCTCTCTTCCCGGTAGAACAGACTGGTATTATTCTAACGTTGGATGCTATGAACCTGGGGTAATGAGGCTTAAGCTGAGGAGCAGGAAAGGGGGAAGAATAGGAAGGAACTGGTCAGTGAAACTTTAATTTTCAGAAGGCAACTTGGTGCTGAAAGACTCCCCAAGGGTGGGTGCTGAGAGGGTAAAGCCAGCTGGGAGTGGTGGTCTGGGACCTGATAGTACATAGACAGACCTCGAGCTGAACACAGTTGACATTCACTTTCCTCAGCCTACCATGCATGGTGGTGGCTGAGATGCTGGAAGAAGAAACAGTGTGGGTTTGTCATTTGAGCCCCAGCCAGTGGAAGGATCCTATCAGGAAGGAGCAGCTGGCAAAATACAATTACCCTAGAGATGTTCAAATTTTTTTTTCTTTTCTTTTTTCTTTTTTTTAATTGCTGCAGAGCATGAATCTTGGTGAATGGTTAGTTCTCTGGGATCTGAGGATCCCATGCTGCACCTAACACTTATGGCTTTTCCCTATCTGTAATCATTCTTCAGAAACATTGGGCTATGCATAATTTAGGGAAGAATGGATAGAAATGTGATAGAGGCAACATGGGTAAGGTATATTTTGGGATGTTTTACAGAGTAAGGAAGGAGAGTTTGGGCAGTAGCATGAAAGTATAGTAGGGCTGATGAGAAGTGACTTAGACATTTGTCATCTGACCATGTTTTGAGGGAAGGGACAAATATGGGGCAAGGCAACTGGTACACAAGAAATGATGGCATCTGACATGAGAGAAGAAAGGTGGACTGAAGAACAGAGGGCAGAGTCTTAGGCTGGAGGGAGGAATGAGATCCAGCAAGAGAAAAGGAATCAGAGTGTTCTTGCACCAGATGACTGCAATCTTTTAAGAGAAGAAACTGAGATACCTACTGGAGAGGCCATGAGGATGGAGGGATTGAGAAACCAAGGAGAGAGAAGGTCCAGGTCCACCTTTCTGGAGTTTCTAGAAAAGGGCCAACAGGCTGTGACTGAAAGCATGTTCTGGAAGCCCTAGGGTCCTGTTGCTGTTGTTTGCTGGCATGAATTCATAAATTTGTAGTGAGTGAGTTTCTGTGGTTCTGCAACTTCCTCGGCAAAGTTCTCTGGATCTGGAGCACAAGCTGAAGAGGAAGTGGTGGCAATGGGAGTGATCTCTAATTGAGGGCTGGAATGCCAGAATTTCATGGGGTCAACAGAAATCAGGGGTGGAAGAGTGTATGAAGCCACTCACCATGGGTCCAGGCTGGACGAATGCTCAAGTTGGTTTAGGCATGTTATGATGAAGATGGGAGGATGAATGCCTGAATGATTGTAGTGTGGCTGAATGGCAGGCTCTCTGGGTGTGGGGCAGTGGGATTGATGAGGAAGCTGCTGTCAGAGAGAATACAAATGTGTGGGTGAGTGACAACTGTGACATACTAAGCTCCAGGGTGTGATGTCCATGATGGTATGCGGAGGGGATGTTTGTATGGTATTATGGTCTGTGCTTGCCAGGAATGGCATTCACTAATTAAGTTTGACTGAGGTGTGTGTGTGTGTGTGTGTGTGTGTGTGTGTGTGTGTGTGTGTTGTATCTACCTGTGCATGCATAATAATAGCTCTTATTTCTAAAAGTAACTGTTGAAATAACATTTATTTCCTGCATGTAAAATTACTCAGAATTCTCATCCATTGGTTTTTTAACATATGATGTAAGATATGGATCAGCAGTAATGATCTAGAGGCTTTTGCTGGTAGGGCCACTCGGTCCTTAATTACACATATTACAGTTTTTCATAGATGGGGTCAAGTATAGCTTGTTATTTCCTTGAGTGTATCTCTTATCTCCAATCTATTTTGTAAATCTCTCTAAAGGCAGAAACCATTTTTGTGTCCCTTCTGTCCCTATAACATTTCACATGGTACTGTGTATATAATGTTTTCCGAATAAAGAAAGTGAGGTTGTTTTTCTTCATGACAACTTGTCTTTCCAGAAAGGAAAGAGGGTAGAAGAGAGGGATAGCAGAGATCCTCAACTAACACAAAGAACTCTGGGAAAGGGGATTTCTTCTACGTGTACTCTGGACCCAAGAATAATTATTATCCTTTAGTAATACATGATACACAATTACCATTCAGTCTCTGCTATCTTCAGAATGGGGACACTCTTTTCGTCTGCCTTTGGAAATGTTCAATCTCCTCGACCCCAAGCTCTTTGTTTGATTCTCTTCTCTTTCTGACTTTGTCCAACATCCCTCTTTCATTTTGATATCAAATTCCTTAAACCTGCAGTTCTCATTTTTCTTTGATGCTTTCTCCTCTCTATGAGATAGCTTTCTCCATCCTTCCTTTGCCTCCCAAATGGAGTTCTTCCTTCAGTTGGCATTCCACTAAAAAGCTCTTTGATAAGGACAGTGAAAGCTGATAAACTTCAGCTCCTCTAAGAAGCTCCTCTAAGAAGAAACTTCAGCTCTAAGAAGCTCCTGCATTTTAATAGGTGATTTAAAAAAATAAGAATACGTAAAAAACATCAAAGATATAAAATTACAAGGTAAATGACAGGTACTAGTGCTCTTCCTTGAGACCCCCTAAGATCCTACTAAGTGTATGACTACCAACACCTACCCATTTGCCTGGCTCTGACTGGGCACCTAACTAATTCTATAATCTTGTAGAAGGTGTTGATTATATTTCCTCATCTAAAAGTGGTTTTGGTAATAACTGCCTTTTGGGGTTGTTTGTAGGGAGATAAGTTACATAATTGATGGGAAGTGCTTCCTAAATGACCATTCCTCCACCTTCTAATACTTAATTGGGAATTGCCCCCTAAGGTTCTCCTGTGAGAGGGGAGCTAGCTAAATGATAACTGAGAGCTTAATACCTGATAAGCTGAACTACTATACAGTAATTCTTCACTTGAAAGTTAGGGACTTTGGGGCACCTGGTTGGCTCAGTCGGTTAAGCTTCCGACTTTGGCTCAGGTCATGATCTCACGGTTTGTGAGTTCGAGCCCCACATCAAGCTCTCTGCTGTCAGCACAGAGCCCACTTCAGATCCCCACCTCTCTCTGCCCCTCCCCCACTTGTGCTCTTTCTCCTCTCTCTCAAAATAAATTAAAAAACTTAAAAAAAAAAGAAAGAGCTTTGATGGGCAAACTCTAATGTGTTTCCTCTTCCAACCCTATGATTTAAAAAATATTTTATGTTACATCCCAGTTATCTTGACTTCCCTAAATGGAGTGTAAACCCCTTGAGGGCAGGGGCAATGTCTTAAAGTCCTCATGTATCTTCTTTTTTTTTTCTTAGTTTTTTAAATTATTTATTTATTTTTGAGAGAGAGACAGAGTGTGAGCAGAGGAGGGGCAGACAGAGAGGGAGACACAGAATCTGAAGTAGGATCCAGGCTCTGAGCTATCAGCACAAAGCACGCTTATGTATCACAGTCCTGGACACCTAATTGATATTCAAGAAATGGTTCATTCTGGGGCGCCTGGGTGGCTCAGTCAGTTGATTGTCTGACTTCGGCTGAGGTCATGATCTCAGGGTTTATGAGTTCAAGCCCTGCATTGGGCTCTGTGCTGACAGCTCAGTGCCCGGAGCTTGCTTCGGATTCTGTCTCCCTCTCTTTCTGCCCCTCCCCTACTCATACTCTGTTTCTCTCTCTCTCTCAAAAATAAAAAATTAAAATTAAAAAAAATGATTCATTCATATTTATTTCTCAAACTGATTTAAATCTGAGGCTGGCTGCTTGCACAGAGAAGGCAATTTACCATACCTTGTATTTCCCTCAACCCACATACTTCTCCATGTTCCTGCCACTTTACAGTGGAAAAGGCAGGTGGTCAAAATCTTAAGACAGGCCAGCTTCTTAACCAGGCAGTTATTAACCTCTTTGAATCTCAGTCTGAAATCTCACCTGAAAAATGGACATGATGATTTCCTTCCCTGCCCTAGGGGTTATGAAGATCAAATGAGAGGTTGGCCAAATGGATGACAAGGCTTTTAAAACTGCAAAGCACCTTTCTGGGGTGGCATAGCTACTGTTAATATCTATCTCTCATTCTACCTCCTTGATGGGATAAGCCTTGTCAGAGTAAGCCTGAGGTAAGCAGCAGGAAACACACTTGCAAGTTAATTTCATCATTTAAGATGTGGCTCACAGATGAATGTTTTTAACAACGCAAGGCCTTCTTATAACTTTATAGCTTCTTGTTAAAAAATTTATTCTTGCTAAGATAGGCTTTTAAAAAATGATTAAAATTTTCTGCATTCTCTCTATCAAATCTGTTATTCCCCAACTTTCTTACAGCTCTGGTCCCTGGAGAGTCTCAGGGGGATTTTCCGGGGTCAGGGGTGATTTCAGGTGAAGATTTGAAGCAAATAACTGTGATGCCTCACCTATGCATGTTTCTTTCTTGTTTCCAAGTCATTATTATGCACATCATCTTATTTTGCCCTCACAGCTCTGCCAGCAGAGCAAGAGATGTGATCTTCATCTCACAAATGGAATTGAGATTTTTTTTTCAGTGCCTTGCTTTTAGAAAGCCCATCTCCCACAGGTCTCTTGGATATCATGCATCTCTAGTCCTGTAGGCCGGTGAGGTCATGGACAGCAGCAGGGCCATCACCTGGAAGCTGGTTAGAAATTCAGGCTCTCGGGCCCATCCCAGCCAGATCTACTGAGTCAGAATCTGCATTTTAACAAGACTCCCAGGTAACTCATGTGCACACTGAAGTTTGAGGACACTGACCTGATATAAGGACTCAAAAAAAGGTATTAATGACTTAATATTCTGCTTTACAAGAAAAATAAGCTCCAAAGTATTTTTTAAAAGAACTCTTAAAAGGGAAACATTTAGTCCCAAAGAACTAGTGGTAGAATTCCAGGCATCTAATCTCTAGAAAGCATTCCAGAGCCCTAACATAGAGGATCCTATCTCTCTCATTCACACAAGAAGCTAATATTGTTTGCCAGTGTCATTGAAAGAAGTTTCAGAGAGAAAAACAAGGAATGAGATAAGAAAATAGGGCAACAATTTACAGGCCTAAAATGGCAATTTACATATTTTTTCTTTTCATAAAATATGCAATATAATAAAATTTTATTATTTAGGTGATATCTAATCAAAGAACACTTAGAAAAATGTATCAACTTGCTGAAAACATTGAGTTCTGTTTTCACCCTTATCAATTTTGGAATCACCATAGACTATGCCACTCCTCTTCCATACTAGTTTAATCATCTTCTAAATACTAAAAGACTAAAATATTTTCTATTTATTCAAACTGGCAGGAAGTTTGTAAATGGTATCTTTGCAATATTGTTCTTCATTTAACCCATTAAAAAAATTCCCTGTAGAGAGGGTAAAGTCTAGTTTGTCAAATTGTTAGCAACCTCAGACTTTAATTACATGTTGCCTCCATTTGGTAAGATCAGAAACCTAATTAGTAATCCTAGAATCATACACTGTAAGCCTATAAAGATGACCTAATACAAATTCTTCTTTTATAAATGGGGAAACTGAGGCTCAGAGAAGTGATGTTACTTGCCTGAGATCGCTCTCACATTTGGGATTCTTAGAGGTTTCATCTGAAAAGGTTTTTAGTTGTAGGGAAGGCTGAACAAAGCACAACACATTTCCCAGTGTTCTAGTTTTCATGTTCACCCACACACTTAACACACCTGACCTAGGAACCAAGATTTTGAATCAATCCTTTTCATGACATACATCAACTCACCTCGTTAGCAATCTCTTGGATTTCTGGAGTGGCAGGTTTGGCTTCACTTAAGCCTCCAGGTATCATTTTGACTAACTGCTTCTTTGCTAGGCAGGATGCCGGAACTGAAGTGATCAGGTAAGCGTGGAGACTCTGGTTTTTAAAGAGTCAACAAGCCCCGCCTCCAGAAAGTATTCTTTTTCACAAAGAGCAAATAGGCACAGGGAAAATGAGTATGTCTTGAAGCAAGCCATGCTGCTTCCTCAACAGAATATGCTAATAGGAATTTGGAAGAATGAGGGCTGGGGATGGACAAATGGGTGTGCCCAACAAGTCACCTTGTCGCAGGAGTCAGACTTCCTTGCATTCTCTTTGACAAGGGTTCTCTTCTATTGCATCTGAGAAATGAAATCTGAAGCCATGACCAGGGTTTCCTAATGTTTTAAAGGCTTTAATACAAAATTTTGTGTTTTAAGGGTGTATTTACTAATAATGTCAAGGCTAATTGTTTAGAATTTACTTGACTTTATAAAGAAAGTAGAAGGATCAATCTGGAGAAACTTGCTGGATATTTGTATTTTACCTTTTTTTTTTTTTTTTACCATTTCTAGAACTGCAGTAAAACACAAAGAATAAAACAACAAACACCTATACTCCTATTATCCAGATTTAAAACTTTTAACATTTTATCTTACCTATCGTCCCTTTGTTCCTTTTCTTGTTTTTTTTTTTGTTTTGTAGTTGTTTTTAAGATAAAATATTACCGACCTCCCACTCCCATCTCCCAACCTTACCCCCCACAGAGGTAAACTACATACATTGTGAGTTTTACACATTTACTTAGTGTTTTTAAAAATTCATTTAAATTGTAGGCTAAACATATATTCTGTGTTATGCTTTTTTCTTGCTCAACATGTTTTTGAGTTGTTCCATATTGATACACAGATAGACCAATGTAGTTTATTTCCTTTAACTGCTTCTTGTGATAGATTTATCTGTCTAACTATCTGTATATCATCTATTGTCTCTATCTGACTGCTATGTGCTAGTCCACATTTTACATATTTATTCCCCTACTTATGAAGACTTTGGCTTTTCTAGTTTTTTACCCTTAAAAACAAAATTGCATTTTTTCCCCTTTTGTACATGGGTGAGGGCTTCTGCAGGCAAATTATCTAGAAACAAAATTGCTGTTTTGTGTGAATTTTTAGCTCTATTATTTTATTCAATTTTGGAATATGTAACACATACATATGATAAAAATGTTCAAAAGGAACAAAATAATTTACAGTATAGGGAATTCTTCACCCACTCTTCCTCAGCCACTTTTCTACTCTTTAGAGACTATTGTTACCAGCTTCTGTATCTTTCAGAGATATTCTTTATATGTACATATATATATATATATATATATATATATATATAATTAGCTACATACATATATATACAAGTGTATGTACTTTCCTTGTATAAATGGTACAAATGGTATCCTATCACATAATCTATTATGTGCTTTGCTTTATCCCTAACAATATATTTTTGAGACTGTTTTATATTATTATATTATACATTAATACTTTAATATTATAATTCATTAATATATAATATGTTATATAAATTCTGTATTAGAAAGGTGCTTAATTCTTTATAAGGTTTGGCAGGTGCTTGACAAATTTTTGGAGATAGGTTGGTGTCTTACTGGATAATGTAAGGGGTGCTATGCAGATGAATGTCCATGGAATGCCCTCACTCATGTATTGAGAAGAAGAGGAAATGTGAATGACACGGTTCTCACTCAAGAGGCCACGAGTCATCTTAACACGTTGGCTTAGCTCTGGCCACAGATAATCCTTGACATCTTCTTGTGACCTTTCTAACTCAGGTCCTCTCATATCCAGGCCTCTAACTTTTTTTTAGAGCCACAGTCCATTTCTTCCTCTCTGTTCACCAACTTCAGGTGATACTTGTCTAAACTCCCCAGTGGTCAGGCATAGGGTAAGCAGCCTATCTTCTGTTCTCTTTCTAGAGTCTATGACTGTTAATCTTGGGTAATCCCTCTTGATTCTCAATGATTTCTTTTAGTAGCAAAAACGACCCCAAAGCAAATATTGCTTTTGTGTTTACATTTCCATTATAATATCCTAGCTCTCCTTGAAGGGAGTATGGATGCCTCTGATAGGGAAGAGTCACATACAAGGAAGTGCAGAAAAGAAAAACACAGCAATTACTATCTCTGTTAACTATTTAACTAATTAAACACACAATTAATTAAATGCACATTGTAAAGTATCTTTAAGATTGCTCTATTGGATGTTGTTGTTTTGGGTATCAATTGTTCAGGCTATTTTAATGGAACTGGACCTTCTCATATGTTTTATATTTCTTGTTTTTGAGCTCATATTTCTATAAGAATGATCTTTATTGGAGGTTTCCCTTGTGGGGGGCTGGATTGTGGGCTTCCCAATGGGGTGGTTGCCTCTACTGGGCTTTACGGGAGTACACAGGCTCCAAAGTGCTTCTTATTTTACTGTTGACTTTGGGCTCTTGAATCATGAGCATACTGAGAATTGGGGCTTATCTCCAGCATTTGGTACAGGCTTGGGGTTCTGGACTTCCCTAGTTGATGGTGTTTCCACATATGGCTGGGTAAATATATGAATTCATTCATTATACACTCCATCATTTCTACTCCTAGGTATTTACCCAGGAGAAGTGAAACATATGTCCACAAAAAGACTTGTGTACAAGTGTTCATAGCTGCATTTTAACAGCTCCAAACTGAAAACAATCCAGATGTCAGTCAACTGGTAAACAGATTTAAAGAATTGTATATCCATCTATAGAGTACTACTCAACAATAAAAAAGAGAAAAATAGTAATACATTCAATAACATAGGTAACATAGGTGAAAAAGAAGTCAAAGTAAAAAGAAGTCAAGTAAAAGAAGCCAAACACAAAACACTATGTACTATATTATTCCATTTATATGAAATCCTAGAAAAGGCAAAATTATAGTGACAAAAACAGATCAGAGGTTGCCGGGGGCTGGGAGTGGGAGAAAGGATCTACTGCAAAGGGGTACAAGGAAATATTTTCGGGAAATGGAACTGTTCTATATTTGGATTGTGGTGGTGGTTATGCAACGGTATACAATTTGGAAAATTCGTCAAATTGCACATTTAAAATGTGTGGACTCTATTGTATGTAAATTACACCTGAAAAAGCCGAAGTAAAAAAGCACTACCTTTTAAACACCTTGTTTATATGTCTCTTGGTCTTGCTTTTATACTGCTTCCTCTAATGTTTTTCATTAGAGTTTCAGCTACCACTGCATCAACATGTTGCCTTAAAAATGATTTTAAAAACCTAGTTACTACTCCTGGCTATCCTCAGGTTAGGGGAAAAGTAGAAGGTAAGGCTGATTGAGGACAGGTCATGGAAAACAGGTGAAAGATTTTATACTTTAGTTGTTAGGTAACAGAGGTCACTAAAAATCTTGAGTTATACAGAAACTATGTGTACTTTAGAAAGAAAATTGGAAGCAATGTGTAGGCTGGATTGGAGGACAAGATCCTAAAGATAGAAAGACTGATTAGGGAGTTATCACAAAGGAACAATGAAAAGTTAATTCTGATCCAATGTTGTGTCAAGTGGATTGGAGAGGAATGGGTATGACAATTTATAAAAACAGTATTAGGAGGAAGTCAGGGATAAGAAAAAGGGAGTCCGTGGCTGATGATGGTTTTATTTGGATGACCAGGAAGATAATTATACCAATAGAATTTGGATATACAGGAAGAAGAGCATGTTTAAACAAGTTGGTCAATACTAAAAATATATAAAGATACAACAGAGAAAAGAAAACCACCTCTCCCCCTTTTCCAGGAAAATCCTGGGGAGAATGAAGACTTAGCAAAATAACTTAATCAAAGGATTGCCAATGTAATGCAGAAATCACAAATAATGAACCTTGATATTTCAGTGGCCTTATAGAAATTTAATTTTCCATCATATTTCATAAAGTGTCTTGTGAAAAAAAAAATGCTAGACTGGACATTACCAGCTCAGTAAAGATGAGAAACTAGAGAAGGCTGGGGAACATTAAAATACCAACGATCTTTGGGGCAAAAAACCATAAGCAGTGCCGGGTACATGAAGATCTTGCTTAATTTGAATTGATTCCATCTTAGTATGTCACCAATAATTTAAACTTCTGTCTTGTTACTTTGCTAAGAAGCACAAAAATCTCTTCCATAGTAACCAGATGTTAACTACTATGAAATATAATTATTTTTCAAAAATGGTCTAGGACAGAACCTTTTTATATGATATAATTTATAATCTCTTTCTAAGAAGAAATTAGCTGTCTTGATAACATATGTAAGCAATTTTCTGATGAACTTGATAGGATTAAGGCTTGTTCAACAAACCCAGTTATTTCTCATAAAATAAGTAGTTACTTTTCATAAAAGATAAGAATAAGTTTCTCATACTGTTCAGAGAACTTTGAAGCTCAGGCTTCCCTTGTCATCATTAGGGCTAGACAAGGACCCTGCAGAGAATTGCAGAACCAGCCTTCAAGAAGGGGTTGGCCTCTGCTGGGACTGAGGGAGGTCATGTCAGTCCTGCTACTAAAATCTAAGCAGGATACACTCATATGTGGAATTTAAAAAGCAAAATAGATGGATATTGGAGAAGGGGATAAAGAGAGAGGGAAGGAAACCTAAGAAACTCTTAACTATTTAGAACAAACTGAGGTTGATGGAGGGAGGTACGAGGGGATGGGCTAAATGGGTGATGAGCATTAAGAAGGGTACTTGTGATGAGCACTGAGTGTTATATGTTAGTGATGCATCACTAAATTCTACATCTGAGACCAATTTTACCATATATGTTAACTAACTAGAATTTAAGTAAAAACTTGAAAACAGAAAAAATAAAATAAAATCTAAGCAGGGTAGACCTGGAGGAGGGGCTGTGACAGTGGAAGGAAGCGTCAGGAGGAAGATGAGGAAGCCTCAATGGAGAGAGAGGAGTGGGTGGCCAGCAGCCCCTGCCCAGTGGATATTTTTATGTTAGAAATACACATGGGGAGCGCCTGAGTGGCTCAGTTGGTTAAGCGTTGGACTCTTGGCTTCAGCTCAGATCATGATCTCATAGTTTCTGAGTTAGAGCCTCGCATGGGACATCTGTGCTAAGAGCATGAAGCCCGCCTGGGGTTCTCTGTCTCCCTCTCTTTCTGTACCTCCCCTGCTTGTGCTTGCATGTGCTCTCTCTCCCAAAAATAAATAAATAAACATAAAAAAAATAAGAAGAAATGCACATGGGCTGTTGAGGCAGTTGGTGGCTGGCTGCCAGCGACCATAACAGACCTCAAACTATCCAGTTCCATCAATACTCATGTAACTAGAATCTCTGCTCTTGCAGCTCTACTCCAATGCCATATACAGGGCAAATGGCCCCTTTCTCAAACTCAACTTTTGTCAATCTTTCCTCCCCCAGAGCTAGTGTAGTGGTTTTCAAATTGCCCTCAAGGGACTCTAAAGGTTTCTCAGAGTTTTTCTGGGGCCTGGAGGTGAGGGTGAGAGGAAATGTGGGAGGAGGAAAGAGTAGTTAACTATCCATAATGGCTTTGCCTCTGTTCTTTGCTTCAAGCAGAGTGGTGTAGCTATGCACAGAGAAGAGGGAGTTCTGTACCTCCCAGAATTCCTTTCAGGAGGAGTGCTCCATTCTTACAAAAGAATTTCCTTGTCCAGGTCTTTTAGGGAGAAAGCTGTGACCCTGTGGTCTGGGCATTGGCTGATATCGTGGCTTGAGAAAAGCAGTTTTTATTCTACATTCACAGAGAAAAGGAGACAGTTCAGCCAGCCAGGTGTCAGGAGGGCCAACCCATGTTTTATGACGAGACTACTCTCTGTGACTTTGAACCTCAAACCTGCAAAAAGTTGACTAAACTTGCAAAATTCTTGGCAGAAGTGGATTTTTTTGTTTGTTTGCTTTTGACCCGGAGCTCATTGTCAGAGTTTCATGCCTGGATTGCTGTGTAGCAAAATAGAATGGACAGAAGGGAATCAAGAGGGTGAACCCTTAGGGCTCAGCCAAACTCTTGCGCAGACAGAGTTTCCTCTTCTCCAAACTGGATATCTTTGGCTGGAGAGTCCCCAGTTCCCATCTGGATTGCATATATTTGGGATTCCAAGTGGGATTCTTTTTTTCCCTTTTTTTTTTTTTTAAATTGAAACATAATTTACACGTGGCAAAATGCATACATTTTCAGTGCACAGCTCAATAATATGTGCTTAAATTTTTACAGTTGTATACACCCATATAATGTTATGGAATATTTCCATCATCCTAGAAAGTTCCCTGATATCCCTTCCCAGTCACTACAGTTTATTCAACCAGTGGTTTTCCAGTTTTTAAACTTCATATAAGTGGACTCAAACTATAGATATTCTTCTGCATTTGGTTTCTTTTACTCAGCAAAGTGTTTTTACTATTTACCCATGCTGTTGCTTTTATCAAATAGTTTGTTCCTGTTTTATTGCTGTATGATATTCCATTGCCTGAATATGCCATGTTTGTTTATTCTACTGATGGGCATTTGGGTTGTTTCTAGTTTTTGGCTGTTTTGAATAAATCTACATTAAGCAAGTCATTTCTTTTGGGTATATAGCTAGGAGTGGAAATCCTGGGATAGAAGGAAGGTGTATGTTTAACTTTATTAGAAACTGCCAAACAATTTCCAGTATGGTTGTACCATTTTAAACTCCATCAACAATTCATGAGAGTTCTGATTGCTCCATCCACTTTAAAATTTGGTATTGTTATGCTAGTCTTCTAAATTTTAGCCATTCCTGTGGGTATAGTGCATCTCACTGTGATTTTAACACAGTGTTGTGCTCATCACAGCAAGTGCGCTCCTTAATCCCCATCTCCTATTTCACCCATCCCACCTCCATCTCCCTTCTGGTAACCATCAGTTCATTCTCAATAATTAAGAGTCTTTCTTGATTTGTCTTTCTCTCTCTCTCTTTTCCTTTTGCTCATTTGTTTTGTTTCTTAAATTATACATATGAGTGAAATCATGGTATTTGTCTTTCTATGACTGACTTATTTCACTTAGCATTATAATCTCTAGCTCCATCCATGTCATTGTAAATGGCAAGATTTCATTCCTTTGTATGGCTGAATAATATCCATGTATATCTATATATCTATCTATATCTATATCTATCTTCTTTATCCATTCATCAATCAATGGACACTTGGGCTGCTTCCATATCTTGGCAATTGTAAATAATGCTGCTCTAAACATAGGGGTGCATGTATTTCTTTGAATTCGTGCTTTTGTATTCTATTTATTGGGCAAATACCCAGTAGTGCCATTACTGGATTGTAGAGTAGTTCTATTTTTAGCTTTTTGAGGAATATCCCTATTGTTTTCCACAGTGGCTATAACAGTTTGCATTCCCACCAACAGTGTTTGCATTCCCACCAACAGTGCATGAGGGTTCCTTTTTCTCCACATCCTTGCCAACAATTGTTTTTATGTTACTGATTTTAGCCATTCTGACATGTGTGAAGTGATACCTCATTGCAGTTTGATTTGCATTTCCCTGATGGTAAGAGATGATGCACATCTTTTCATGTATCTGTTGGCCATCTCTGTATGTCTTCTTTGGAGTAATGTCTGTTCATGTCTTCTGTCCATTTTTTTTTTTTTAATTTTTTTTTAACGTTTATTTATTTTTGAGACAGAGAGAGACAGAGCATGAACGGGGGAGGGTCAGAGAGAGAGGGAGACACAGAATCTGAAACAGGCTCCAGGCTCTGAGCAGTCAGCACAGAGCCCGACACGGGGCTCGAACTCACATACCGCGAGATCGTGACCTTAGCCGAAGTCGGACGCTTAACCAACTGAGCCACCCAGGCGCCCCTCTTCTGTCCATTTTTAATTGGATTATGTGTTTTTTGGGTGTTGAGCTGTATAAATTCTTTATACATTTTGAATACTAACCCTTTATTGGATAAAGCATTTGCAATATCTCACATTCTTTAGGTTACCTTTTAGTTTTGTTGACTGTTTCCTTTGCTGTGCAGAAGTTTTTTGTTTTGATGTGGTCCTGATAGCTCATTTTTGCTTTTGTTTCTCGTGCCTCAGGAGACATTATCTAGAAAAAAGTTGCTATGGCTGATGTCAAAGAGGTTACTGCCTGCCCTTTCTTCTAGGATTTCTATGGTTTCCTGTCTCACATTTAGGTCTTTCATCCATTTTGAATTTATTTTTGTGTGTGGTATAAGAATCATTTGGATATTTTCTTTCATGAAGTGCCTATTTAAGTCTTGCCCTCCACTCCTTTTTAGATAGTGCATTTTCTCCCAGTCTGTAGCTTGTCTTTTTATATTCATAATGGGTATGTTTTGATGAGCAGAAGCTTTTAGTTTTGATTAAGTCCATTTTTTTCATAGTTATTGCCTATGACATTTTTTTTTTTGTTTTGTTTTAAATTTTAGTAAAAGAGAGAAAGAGAGAGAGGGAAAGGACTGAGGGAGAGAGAGAATCTTAAACAGTCTCCACACTCAGTGCAGAGCTAGAGGCAGGACTTGATCCTGTGACCCTGGGAACATGACTTGAACCGAAATCAAGAGTCCGATGTTCAACAGTCCGATGTTCAACAGTCCGATGTTCAACAGAGTGTCCAAAACCACTTAATGGGAAAAAAAAATTCATCTTTCGTTTACATTGAATTTTATCGATACCTTGGTCGAATGTAAGTTGACTACATAAATGTGGGTCTATGCACTTATGTTAAGTGCCTTTCCCCCTCAGGGCCTGGTAAGCCAAGAGAAAGGGGGAAGGCAATGACTATCAGGTATCTTGCCAAGGAAGTCTAGATCCAAAGAGTAAGACATGTGGAAGGAAATGGTATATTGTTGTTAAATTTGTTCTTCCCCTGAGCCTAAGAACAATGTTTTATTGTATATATAGCTGTGCTCTTGGTAAAGGCATTAAATGCCACACTGTAACTGGTTATGTAGACTTAGGAAGTGCCAAAGCCAAAATTGTGAGGCTGTCAGATTTCCATCCCTTCCCTAATCCCCTTAGATGTTACTATACTCATCTATTTTCCTTATCTATTAAAACTTACTCTTGCAAAAGAATCTGCAAATCTTGCACAAAAAAGTATAGATGACTAACAAAAATCATCCATGGATATTGACATTTTGGCTGAAGTAAGTGCTTTGAAATATGAATATGAAATATAATGGTGAATTTTTATGCATGGGAAGAGCAAACACATTTTGAGAAGTAGATCTGTTGATCATATCAGTTTGGTGACCACCTCCCTTTTTTACATATTAAAGCCAGTGTTTCCTTGCTTCAAAAACTTGTTCTGACTTTGTTAGACCCCAACTGTCTCTTCTTCCTCAATCCTTTCCCGGGGACCCATTTCTATTCATTCCAACAATCTAAAGTTGGCAGAAGTTGCTCAGTAGTTTTATATTATGGAAAAAACAATGTTGCATAAAATAATTTTGTTTTATTATTTTTTTAGTGTTTATTTTTGAGAGACAGAGAGACAGAGCATGAGCAGGGGAAGGGCAGAGGGAGACAGAGACACAGAATCTGAAGCTGGCTCTAGGCTCTGAGCTGTCAGCACAAAGCCGGACTCAGGGTTTGAACTCATGAGCTGTGAGATCATGACCTGAGCTAAAGTCAGATGCTTAACTGACTGAGCCACCTACGTGCTCCACATTAAATAATTTTAGAGAAGAGTTGAAAACTTAAGAAAGAATGTATCTAATTGTCCCCAGGTGTTTTATTTACTTAAATGTTCTCTAGATTGTAAAGTCTATTTAAATATACAATTTAGTGATTGGTAAGCATCTACATTAAATCTTCTTTAATGGTTCTTTCAGCTTTGTTGAGGTATTATTGGCAAAAATGTAATATATTTAAAGAGTACATTGGGGTGTTTTGATGTACATATACATTGTGATAGAATATTGTGATTATTCAATGTACATATACATTGTGAAAGAATTCTCAGAGTTAATGAACACATCTATCAATCCATCCCTCATATGGTTACCTTTGTGTGTGTGAAAACACTTAAGTTTTACTCCTTTAGCAAATTTCAATTATGCAACACAGAATTATCAACTATAGTCACCATGTTATTCATTAGATCCTCAGATCTTATTCATATTATACTTGAAAATTTGTACCCTTTTACCAGCCTCTCCCTATTTCCCCACCCCCAGCCTCTGGCAGCCATCATTTTATTCTGTTTCTATGAGTTAGACTTTTCTTTCTTTCTTTCTTTCTTTCTTTTTGTTTTAAGATTCCACATATAAGTGATACTGTATAGTATTTGTCTTTCTCTGCCTGGCTCATTTCATTTGGCGCAATGCCCTCCAGATTCATCCATATTGCCACAAATGGCCAGATTTCCTTCTTAACCAACTGAGCCACCCAGGCACCCCCCAGATTTCTTTCTTTTTTGAGGTTGAATAATGTGCATGTGTTTGCACTTGTGTGTGTATATATGTATGTGTGTATGCATGCGTGTGTGTGTGTGTGTGTGTGTGTGTGTGTGTATTCACATTTTCTTTATCCATTCATCTGTCAACAGACGCTTAGATTGTTTCCATACTTTGGCTATTATGAATATTGCTGCAATGAACATGGGAACACAGGTATCTCTTTGAGGTAGTGATTTGTTTTGTTTGGATATATATCCAGAAGTTGGTTTACAGAATGATGAGGTAGTTCTATTTTTAATTTCTTGAGGAACCTCCTACTGTTTTCCACAGTGGCTATACCAGTTTGTATTTCTACCAATTCTTCAGGGTTCCCTTTCCTTCACATCCTAGCCAGCATTTGTTATCTCTTATCTTGTTTTCTCTCACTTTTATTGAGACATTATTGACATGTAAATGGTGTAAGTTTAAGGTGTGATGATTTCACATATGTACAGATTTGAAATGATTATCACGATAAGGTTAACACAACCATCACCTCACATAGTTACCTTTTTGTGTGGTCAGAACTTTAAACATTTACTCTCTTAGCAACTTTCATGTATACAACACAATATTATTATCTATAGTCACCATCATGTGCATTATATTCCCAGCACTTATTAATCTTTAACTGGAAGTTTTTACCTTTTAACTACTTTCACTCATTGCCCTCATCCCTAGCAACCATCAATTTACTCTCTGTTTCTATGAGTTCCATTTTTTTTTTTCCAGATTCCACATACATTGCCTTTCTGTATGACTTAGTTCACTTAGCATAATGCCCTCAAAGTCCATCCATTTTATTGCAAATAGGAGGATTTCCTTCTTTTTTTTATGGCTGAATGATATTCTATAGTATATCTTGTCTTTTTACAGAAGTGTTTTTTTTGCTGTTGTTGTTGTTGTTGTTGTTGTTGTTGTTGTTGTTGTTTTAAGTAAGCTCTATGCCCAACGTGGAGCTTGAACTCATAATCCCAAGATCAAGAGTTGCATGTTCTACTGACTGAGCCAGCCAGGCACTTCTCTTGTCTTTTTGATAGTAGACATCCTAACTGGTGTAAGATGATATCTCATTGTAGTTTTGACTTGCATTTCTCTCATGATTTGTGATCTTGGAATACTTTTTTAAGTACCTGTTGTCTATTTGTATGTCTTCCTTGGAAAAATGGTTATTCAAGTCCTTTGCCCATTTTGTAATTGGGTTATTATTATTATTATTATTATTATTTTGTTATTGAGTTGTATGAGTTCTTTGTATATTATTATGGATATTAGCTCATTATCGGATGTGCAGTTTGCAAATATTTTCTCCCATTCCATAGGTTTTGATAATGGTTTCCTTTGCTGTGCAGAAGCTTTTTAGTTTGATGTAGTCTCACTTGTTTATGTTTGCTTTTCTTTAAACCTTTGCTTTTGGTGTGAAATCCAAAAAAATCATCAGTAAGACCAGTGTCAAGGAGTTTACCCCTTATGTTTTCTTTTAGAAGTTTTACAGTTTCAGGTCTGATGTTCAAGTCTTTAACCGATTTTGCATTGATTTTTATACATAGTGTGAGATAAGGGTCCAGTTTCATTCTTTTCATGTGATTCTACAGTTTTTTCCAGCACCATTTTTGAAGAGACTATTCTTTCTCCATTGTATATTTTTGCTTCTTTGTCAAAAATTAATTGGCCATGTACACCTGAAACTAATATCACACTGTATGTTAAATAACTGGAATTTAAGTAAAAACTTAAAAAAAATTTATTGACCATATATGCATGGATTTATTTCTGAGCTCTCTATTACATTGATCTGTGTGTCTGTTTTTTTGCCAATACCATACTGTTTTGATTATTAGCTTTGCAATATAGTTTTAAATTAGGAAGTATGATCTTCCGGCTTTGTTCTTCTTTTTTAAGATTGCTTTGGCTATTCAGGGTCTTTTGTGGTGGTTCCGTATGAATTTTAGGATTAAAAAAATTCTGTGAAAAATGCGATTGGAATATTGATAGGGATTGCATTGACTCTGTAAGTTACTTTGGATGGTATGGGCATTTTAACAATATTAATTCTTCCAGTCCATGAACACAAGATATCTTTCCAGTTATTTGAGTCTTCTTCAATTACTTTTATCAATATTTTATAGTTGTCAGTGTGCAGATCTTTTTTTTTTTTTTTTTTTTTTTTTTTTTTTTTTTTTGAGAGAGAGAGAGAGAGTGCACATGTGAGTGAGAGCAGGAGAGAAGCAGAGGCAGAGGGAGAGGGAGAGAGAGATTCTTAATCAGGCTCCATGCTGGGCGGGGCTTGATCTCACAACCATGAGATCATGACCTGAGCCGAAATCAATAGTCAGATGCTCAACCTACTGAGCCACTCAGGTGCCCCCAGAATGTAGATCTTTTACTTCTTTGGTTAAACCAATACCTAAGAATTCTATTCTGTTTGATGCCATTGTAAATGTGATTGTTTTCTTATTTCTTTCTGAAAGTTGGTTGTTTGTGTATAGAAATACAACTGATTTTTGTGTATTGATGTTAAATCATGCAACTTTTCTGAATTTGTTTATTAGTTGGAACACAATTTTTTGATAGGATCTTTGCAGTTTTCTCTATATATCATATCATCTGCAAATAGAGACAATTTTACTTCTATTCCAATTTGGATGCCTTTTATTTTTTGCCTAATTGCTTTGGCTAGGACTTCTACTACTATATTGAATAAAAGTGGTAAGAATGAGCAATCTTGTCTTATTCCTGATCTTAGAGGGAAAGCTTTCAGCTTTTCACCGTTAAGTATGATGTTAAATGATTATCACTAATTGAGATAATAGTTATTCTTTTAAAAGTAGAAGGTACATATGAAATGCATTTCTTATATACTTTTAAAAGTAGAAGGTACATATGAAATGCATTTCTTAGCCTATCATATCCTAATTATTGGATTCATGGCATTCTAGTTTCCTGGAATTTCCTGGTCATCCCTGACATCTCTGCCCATGGAAAATTCTTGAAACTGCAAGAAAAATCTTTCCATTTCAAAAGGTAACAAAAATTTTAGCCAGGACAAAGCAAAGAAAAAAAAGTTCTGGCCACAGAGGGCTTTGGCTTTCCATTGATAGTGGCTGCCAGTAATGAGCAGAGAGTGAGGCCCCCAAAGGAGATCCCCTGTAGGGAGCAAGATGGAGTCACTCAGGTCAAGCAGGAGCCTGTGTCAGACAATGACTCAAGCAGCTAAGGGGATAGCAGCTAATACCAGATATTGCTGAGACCAGAACCAGCTGATGACACACTCAAAATTGATAACCAGCAGAATCAGAGGAGGTCTGCAAAGGCCCAAGACCAATTAAATCCCTTTAAAAAGGGGATTTTTGCAACAAACTGTCAGACTCCTCAGACACTGACCCCTCTTTGTCTGACCACTTCAAAAAGGCAGCTGCCACTGAAGGCTCTGCCTGGTTGATCTTCAAAGGGAACTTCCATTGCTTGAACATAATAAGCAATAAGTGCTGAGAGCTGACCAGAGTTGACCAACGCCTTATCTCAACTGTGTGCTCACAGACTGACTTTGTGTTTGGTTTGTTAACTTCCTACCCCTGTTCTATCTTGTTTGTTGTGTGACTTGTCTTGTGCTTTGCTTTGTATGACATGTAAGAAGCCAAGTTAAACATATTGGTGAAATGTCATTGAGTTTAGAATCCTGAACCTGCTTTGTAATTATGTTAACCTTGCTTTATGACTAAATAAACCTTTTTAAAATAAAGCTGACATTTTGGAAAGACACCACTCATGTATGTGCCTTCATAGCGTGTGCATCACATCTCCAAAAGGTGCATTCTGAACTTCATGAATTAGAGGTTAGTACCTTGCAGGCAGTGGATTAGGGATGGATATGCACTAGGAGTAGGGAAGGCTGGGGTGGGGATATAAGGTAGCTTTTAACCCATATCTGCTTTTATGGTGCTTGACTTAGCTAACTTCAGAGAGGCTTATTTGGGTGCTCTGAGACTACAGGTGGGAATAACATACTTAAAGCTAACAAGTCTGGGTGTCACGCTGGCCCAGGCCACCCTTCTTGGTGCCAGGACACTAGGTGGCATTGGGAACATAGATTGGAGGGTTGTAGAAACAACAAGGTTGTCATCCTTCAAGAATAAATCTTTCAAGAGCCTACAGTTTTTCTCAGTTCACAACTGAGTGTAGTAGCAATCATTCTCCTCCTTCTCCACAGGGTAAAAGAACTTGTGGTCTCAACAACCCCAGTGGCTTTTAGGTATTCTCAAAACAATGCAGAAGAGCTTACATGACCTCAGAGATCATTCCAACTTTTGCTCAGTAGCCTGGTCTATGAGTTGGGTTGCACGTTTGCCCTTTGAGTGGAGAGGGAAGAGAATGTTAGGGGTCTACCCACTGTGGATACTCTTCAAATGAACTGGCAATACTGGAGTTGGCTCAGCCAATTTTTATGACTAATAATAAGTGCCAGGGTGGAGTAATATTAAGCAATTGATGTTGCTGCACCTCTTCATAGTGAGAAAATTCTGTCCCCGCCCAAACACACACTGGGATCACAGGCATCTCCCAACATGACTTTGTGTCAGTTTATATCCTGGGAAAAATTGACTCATGCATAAGCAGAGGGCCATGCTCTCAAAGGGTTTTTGGGAAATGTTAATTTTTGAGTTTGCCTTTGTGGATTGTGTTGCTGAGTTCAACTTAGCAGTGCTTCCCAACATATGATCTGAGGACCACCTGTACCATAATCCCCTGGGATGCTTCCTGAGCCCTGTCCCATATTTATTAAATTAAAATGCCATGGGGAGTGAACCCTAGAATCTGCATCTTATTATTTTTTATTTTTTTATTAAAATTTTTTTTTAAGTTTATGAGAGATAGAGACAGCATGAGTGGGGGAAGGGCAGAGAGAGAGAGGGAGACACAGAATCTGAAGGAGGCTCCAGGCTCTGAGCTGTCAACACAGAGCCAGACAAGGAGCTTGAACTCACAAACTGTGAGATCATGACCTGAGCCGAAGTCAGATGCATAACCTATTGAGCCACCCCTGCGCCCCTAGAATCTGCATTTTAAAGAAGCTCCCTAGATGATTCTTATGGGCATTAAATTTAGAGGCTTAGCAACTTACGATGTTGGTGTCATAAGTTTATAGATGCAGTAGGGAGGTGAAAAGTTGGAAATCTGGAAGAGCAGTTCACTGCTAGATGGAGGCCACTTTTACAAAGAGAAAACAAATGAAAACAGCCCATGGAAAGAGTTAAAGCAAATGTTAGTAACATGTGGCATTCATATCAAGTTACAGGCATAGCTTCTGAGTTCCTGTTGTGGAGCATCCAGTGGGGGACATGTAATGTGCCAGTACTTACTTAGTCCAGTGGCCATGTCCCCAAATGTAGTTGAGAATTCTGTGCCTGGGCAGGTGGAGCTCTTTAATCAAAAGGGGACAGATGATGGTCATAGCACTATCACATCATCTATCAAAAACCTAACTGATCAATATTTCTCCACAACCTGTGGAGTCCCTTTGACTTCTGTGTCATTTCCATTTGTTTTTTGTGCCCTATAGATAACCAGTGTGTGGTTTGTTTGTTTGTTTGTTTGTTTTCAGCTCTGTGGTTCTTATTACGATTGCAAGACACCCTCGGTAATAACCATCAGGAAACTTGTGGGAAAAAACTATACTATTTACATGTTCTGGAAATTACATGGCACACATGGGGCCACACAGTAAGGTCACAGGTGGAGAGACAGAGAAAGAGGGGGGCATGAGAGAGAGCAAGCACGGGCCTGGAGTTCTGCGTTTATTAAAGTTGAGAGTGAGGCTTTGCAGGATCATTATTTACTGGTGAATTTAAAACAAAAGAGCAGGAATTTAAAGTGCCGGAAGAGAAAAAATAAATGGCCCAAATGCTCAGTTGTCAAAACCAACCAAGATCTCTAAAACAGAAGAGCCTTGGTGGGGGTAGGGGATAAGAGAGTGGCCTGGTTCCTTATCTAGTCCCATGGTTGGCAATGCGTTTATTCAAGATAGCTATCTTTGAAGTGGATGCCCAGGCAATCAAAGCTTCTGTCAGGCACTTGCATTACCAAAAAGAAAACCCGGGGTGCCTTGATGGTTCAGTTGGTTAAGTGACTCTCGATTTCAGCTCAGTTCCTGATCTTACAGTTTGTGAGATCAAGCTCCATATCAGGTTCTGCAGTGATAATGCAGAGTCTTGGGATTATCTCTCCCTCTCTCTCTCTGCCCCTTCCCTGCTTGCATGTTCTCTCTCTCTCTATCAGAATAAAGAAATAAACATTAAAAAAAAGAAAAGAAAAGAAAAACCTACTGTTGGGGCTTACACTATACCATTTTAACCTTTCCAGTGTTCCTTTTCCTTTGCATGGATCCAGCCACCCTGGGAAAGAAGAGAGGGCAGAGTTAAGCTTTAAAACGTCTCTTATTTTACATTCATTGATATTTGGAAAATCCATATTTTTATCAAGGGCTTTCTAAAGACTGAAATAGAATATTAGCAATACAAACCTTACACTAAACTCAGTAAATGAGGTCTTGGTGTAATACTTCTGAGAGGCTAGAAAACTCTAACTTCAAGGCTCATTGCACAGAAACCCAGGGGCAATGTTGCTAGGAGCTACTCTAATACACTGGCAGTTATGATTTCACAAGGTCTCTCAAATTCACCCCCCCTTGCTGTTTCCCGGGTGCCACTCCAGCCAAGCTTTCATCACACCCTTACCACATTATTGCTGACACTTCCTGGTTGGATCCTCCCCTTCTAGCACCTCCTGAAAGCCAAACTCTTTCTCATACACTTAAAAAAATGTTGCTCCATCTTGGGAACTTCCCATCATTTATCAAGAGCATTCTAAATTCTTAAGAATAGCACTCGAGTACTCAGGGTTATTCCTGAGCCAGCCTTCTCTTTCAGAACTTCCTTGCAGCTGGGTCTTCTTCATGTCTCTCATACCTCTTACTCATTCTCATTTTCACCTCCATGCTCTTGCTCGTCCAGTGCCCCTTGACAGGGATGTTCTTCTTCTTCTCCATCAGTTTGCATTCACTACTGCTTCGAAACCACACCACGCAGAGCCTCTGTGGTTCCCCCCCCTCGTTCTTGGTTTGCATTGCATATTCCTGTTACCTCACTTACTGCGCTTACGTTCCACTTATCCTCTCCATGATCTGATTGTAATCTCTTCCATGACAGAGACTGCTGTCTTGGCTGTTACCCAGCGTATCTCTTAGACTGTCAAACAGAGCAGCTGCCCCGCAAATGGGTGAGCAAGTCCATAGGTCTCGCCAATTTCTTATTGGGAAAAGGGGGCTACTGGTCACTGTAGACTTCTGGAGTCCTTGAAGGTTGCTGGCTGAATATGTCTTGTTCAACTTCTCTGCTTTGCAAGAAAGGAAACTGAGGATCACTTTGGATTCACAGTGCTTGTTAATCACAGGACTGACACTAAATTTAACTACCAGTTTGAATGGTCTTTTCTTAAGAATCCCATATAAAGAAAAACCCAGTCAACCGCGTGGCCGGCGGGTTTTAACACCTTCTGATGTCCATCTGCCTATTCATGTCTCTCCAATGATAGAACACAATTTCACATATGCAAGAATGGTAAGGGTAACATTTTCCTTTTCTTTTCCATTTTTCCTTTTCTTTATACAGATAAGCTGGGCTTATATTTTCCAGATAAGTTGAAAAATATTTTGTTTTTTCATACAAAATAGCTGTGTTCCAGAGAGACAAACAGTTTACTGGCAAGAAAAGCAGGGCACCCCTGCCAATGTTGGGTAGCCAAAGCCTTGGCAGCCTCTGTCTTGGGCAGCAACTGAGGACAAGCCAGGGAGCTGGCCAGAATTGAGAGACCTGTGAAACAATTAAAGTGGGGTTTGACAAGCAAAGAGAGCCCTTATTTGGCCTTCATTATATTTCTTTACATATGTGGCATTTTTAAAAAAAAGTTATCTATTTATTTTGGGGGGGGGAGAGAGAGAGAGAGAGAGAACGAGTGGGGGAGGGGCAGAGAGAGAGGCGAACAGAGGATCCAAAGTGGGCTCTGTGCTGACAGTAGTGAGCCCAATGTGGGGCTTGAACTCATGACCCATGAGATCTTGAGCTAAGCGAAGGTCGGACGCTTAACCAACTAGACTACCCAGGTGCCACCACATATCTAGGTTTAAATATAATTCACACAACCCTAATCACAACCTTTAACATTGTGTCTTGAACCGATTATCTATTTTTTACCTTGCAATATGTTTAAAAGGATTTGAATCAGCATGTCTAGGTGCTTCAAACACAGCAACAATATGACCAAATGTAATCGAGGCTATTGGGAATGGAGGAGAGAAGGGAAATAAGAGTAAGAAGAAAAAAAATGAAGCCGAGGTGAAGTTATTACACTAAATGCTGGCTTTTCTAAGGTAGGGTTAGTTGCCAGAGGCAAGTTACAGATTTGGATTTTAAGGTCCTTGGAGCCAAAGCAAAGAGGGAAATAAAATTAGCTCAATAATTCATGGAGAAGAGAAAATAAAACAAACTAGTTTCTTTTGATAAGCACAGCTATTCCCTGATAGACATTTCTCCCATGGTCCCACAAAGAGGATATGTGTAAAGCAGTGACAGAGCTGTCTTCAACACATTCCTATGGTAAATGCAAGTTCCAGAAGCCTTAGATATCCTGTTTTCTATATACTGGCTAGTCCAGAAAAAGCAGTTTCAAGTAGCATGATCAGCATGAAAATTCCTTGAGTTACTTAATTCAGAGATAACATCTAAAGTATGTAGAATACTAGATTCATTGGATCTCTTATAGATATTCTTCCATAAACGTTTCTTACAGATGGACAGCCAGGAGTTAAAGGTTATACCCCTTGACAAGTCGCTGGGCTTCAGATTCTCTGCACTGCTGGCCAAGGGCTGGTCCAGATGTTTCGACAGTTTGATCAGTCATTCATCTAATATGTTCTTATAAATGAGTTGTTTGGCAGTCTGTATGCCTGGTCTGAATTTAGGCTTAAGGCCTAGTAGTTTGATCTAAGCTGGTACAGTTACGAGGCTTCTAGGTTACACAATTCCAGGGATGTTATTCACAGCATATTCTTTAAAAAAAAATTTTTTTTTTAACATTTACTTATTTTTGAGAGATGGAGACAGAGTGTGAGCAGGGGAGGGGTAGAGAGAGGGAGACACAGAATCTGAAGCAGGCTCCAGGCTCTGAGCTGTCAGCACAGTGCATGATGCGGAGCTCGAACCCACAAACCGAGAGATCACGACCTGAGCCAAAGTCAGCCACTTAACCGACTGAGCCACCCAGGTGTCCCTATTCATACTATCTTCTAAAATGGAGCTCACGTTTGCAGGATGTTTTTACTAAGGATACTTTCTTATTTTCAGTAAAAATGTGCATAAAGGGGGAGAAGGCTTTTATGGGATGAATTTAAATTCACCCACGTTTTCAAAGGAGGGCTCACTGGAGGTAGAAAGCCTAGCAAGTAATACAATGGGTTTTCAAGTTAGAGATGGCTGGGTTCAAGAATGTGGACATGTGACTTCACCTTTTTGAGGACCAGTTTCATTGTCTGTGAAATGTAGCAACAACAACCACTTCACAGGGCTGTGAGGATTAAATAGAAAATGTATGTAGAGTATTTCACTCAGTGTCTGGCATATGTATAATGTTCTATAAATGGAAGCTAGTTGCATTTTCATTTCCAGATATCCTAGCAACCGTCTTTACATTTTGCATCCTCAGCTGCATCTTGAAGGATCTAGAAATATAAAAAGAGATGAAGGAAAGAAAACAGATTAGAAGAATGCATTTGTATTTTTGGATTAATTTTTAATATTTGAGGTTAATGAGATTAAAAAGTCTCATCATTATAACCAAACCAGGCTGGGTACCTAAGTATTTTTTTCTTCTTTTTTTCCTTATGTAAAGTGGGTCCTTAGTGGAGATATTGGGTGAATAATGCTGGATGGTCTCTTGATTGCAGGGTCTACTTCTGATGACTCCCTCCATCTTCTGGTTCTTATCTTTCTGTGTCCCATGACTTGGTCCTCCTGTTTCCCAAGTCAGAAAGATGGGTGTCACCCTCCACTTTCTTTGCTCACTCTCAGCCCCCTTATCAAGTACTCACCACCTCCTGTCAGTTACAATGGACTCCACCATCTACCGCTTTCCGCTGGGATTGCACCACCCTCATTCAGGCCTTGATCATGTCTCTCTTGAATAATTGCAGTGGCTTCCCCTGTCTCCTCCTTTGACTGTGCTTCTCTTCACACATGCTCTCCCCTCTTTGCCTATGCTCCATTCTTACACAACAGCCAAATATGTTTTCCAGAAAGCAAATGTGGGGCACCTGGGTGAGCTAAGCGTCTGATTTCGACTCTGGTCATAATCTCAAGGTTTGTAAATTTCATCCCATGTCAGGGTCTCTGCTTTTAGTGCAGAGTCTGCTTGGGATCCTGTGTCCTCCTCTCTCTCTGCCCCTGCCCTGTGTGCACACTTGTTCTCTCTCTGTCTCTCTCTCAAAAATAAACATTAAAAAAAAAAAAGCAAATCTGAATATATTGTTTCCTTAGTTAAAATCCTTTGATAGCATTTTATTGTTCTTAGGATATAATTCTCACCCTTTAACATGGCTTATAAGAACTTTAAAATTTTTTAAAAAATTTATTTACTTGAGAGAGAGAGAGAGAGAGAGAGAGGGAGAGCGAGAGCACGAATGAGAGAGAGGGACAGGGGAAGAGAGAAAGAGCATTCCAAGCAGGCTGCATGCTCAGTGTGGAACCCAACGTGGGGCTCGATCCCATGACCCTGGGATCATGACCTGCGATGAAATCAAGAGTTAGAGGTTTAACCTACTGAGACATCCAGGTGCCCCTTATGAGACCTTTCTGGGGCGTCTGGGTGGCTCACTTGGTTAAGCACCAACTTCGGCTCAGGTCATGATCTTGTGGTTCGTGAGTTCAAGCCCCGCATCAGGCTTTGTGCGGCCAGCTCAGAGCCTGAAGCCTGGTTCGGATTCTGTGTCTCCCTCTCTCTCCGCTCCTTCCCCACTTGTGCTCTGTCTCTCAAAAATAAAATAAACATTAAAAAAATTTTTTTTTTAAAAAGGACCTTTCTGATTTGGTTCTTGCAAAATTCTCCTAGGGTGCCTTATTCTTTGCTTCTTTGCTCATGCCTTCTCTATGCTTCCATTTGCCTGATTCTTCTTTATCAGGCCTGTTATGGACTAAATTATGTATCTCCCCATTCATATGTTGAAGCTCTAATTTCTAGTACCTCAGAATATGACTGTATTGAAAGATAGGGCCTTTAAAGATGTGTGATTAAGTTAAAATGAGGTCACTAGGGTGGGCCCTAACCCAATATGCCTGGTGTCCTTACAAGAAAAGGAAATTAGGACACAAATATACAGGCCATGGAAAGACAAAGAGAAGATGACCATAGAAAAGCCAAGGCGGGAGGCCTCAGTAGAAAGCAACCCTGCTGACACCTTGATCTCAGATTTCTAGCCTCCAAAATTGTGAGAAAACAAATTTCTGTTGGTTAAGGCACCCAGTCTGTGGGTGCCTTTGTTCTGGCAGCCCTAGAAAACTAATACAAGGAAGGCCTCGCTGAAATGTTATTTCCCATCCCATCCCTCCAACCCACCTCTGACATCTGTGTGTCTCTGCTGCATACTCCTGTAGCGCTTTGTAATTTCTCTATCAGAGCTTTTACCACAGTGTTTTAGAATTGCCTGTTTTGCTTTTTCTGTTGTTTTCGATTGTTTATTTCGCTTTTGTGTGTTTGGTCTGTACTGTCTAAGCCATAAGCTTCTTAGGCAGGGACCATATCTGTTTTGCTCACAGTTTTATCCTTAGTGCCTCACACAGTGTTTTACACATTCCAGGCATTCAGTGAATAGTTGAATACAGGGGGTGAATGAATTGAGGATGATTAAAATCCTGGAGGTTAAACTAATGTTAATTGAAGGTCACCTAGAGCTAGAGACTCAGGATGTAATTTTGACTGTCAGAGTTGCTTAAAAGAACATTAACTAGGTTACAGTTCTCAGCACAAAGATAGAAACCATCTTCCTTCTACCATTCCAGTTACAAAGCAATACTCAAAACAAACAGAAGATAGCAGAAGATGACATCTTTGAATGAAGCAAACCACTTTAAAACTCCGAATGGAGCTTAAGATAACTGATTCAGATATACGAAGAAAAGCAGAGTGGCTGTAGGTTGAAATCAGGCCCTGATTCAGTAATGACCGGTGGGTTCTTATCCTTCACATTCATTATTCTTCCCCAGGCATGACTGGGTCAAGTTCCATTCCTCCTTCTAAGTACCATTGCTCTGCCTCATCTAATCTGCAAGCCTGTATGAGTAGGTGCGGCTGTCAGACAGCCAGAGCAGAGCCTGGAGACAAAGGGTGGAGTCAGGAGTTATGAAGTCCAGGACAAGTAGTCAGACCAGAATTTTATGCAATCAGTTCCTGATGACTCACTTAACCTGCGAACCAGGGCATTGGAAGCCTGTATGACATATTCAAGTTACTTCCTGGTTCTGTAGTCAACTGTGGTGAGGCAGTACCCTTACATTACAATCTCCTCTTTGGATCAGCAATTAGTGTACACATGATTTGCAAAATGCTTTTACTAAGCATATTATTATCTGAGAATTAAAAAAAAAAAAACCAAGATAGTATATTTTCTATGGGATAGCCAAGAAATTTAATTATTGCAAGACATTTCTTTGGTGAGCAAGGAAACCTAAACAGGGCTGAGATGATCTCAGCAGATGTTTCTTTTCTTTCTTATTCTTGTTGTTGAAGATCTCTGCTCTCATTTATGTTTAAAAATCCTTTTGCTGAGGTATAGCATGTAGATGGGGCACAAATAAGAAGCTCAGTCAATGCTTTTTGTCTTTCAAATAACATTATTTCTCTGATTATGAAAACAATATATACACAGTGTAGAGATGTTTTAAAATATGGAAAGAAAATAATTATCATTAATAATTCTCCTAATACCATCACACAGGGATCCTTTTTAACATCTAGGTGAGGAACTTTCCAGCCTTTTTCTATAGGCTGTATTCAAATATGTACTTTATAAAGTTGTAATTGCATAGCTTATCTGGGTTTATTATTTTTACTGTGAATATTTTCCTATATCATCACATATTTTATAATTTGACATTTAACAGCTGCATAGAATTTTACCCTGTGATCTTACTCTATTTAAATAATTCTCTATTACTGAACATTTAGGTTGTTTCCAATTTTTTGCTAAAATAAATAATGCTGCATAAACATTGTTCTGTATAAAGTCCTGCCCACATATATGATAAATAGATAAATGATTAGAGGATGTTGCTATTCCCAATTTCCTTGGCGAAGATGATCAGATGTCCTGATTTTGTGGGTCAGTGTTAGTTTATATTTTCAGGTCCCTGGATCCTTGGTATTAAGGAAACATAAGCCACAGTAGAGGGAAATACTCAATTGAGGAAAGTGCGGTTAGAAGTAAAAGTCAGTTTACCAACCTATTTCAGTAAGGATGACAATAATAGACACAGAATTATTTAAGAAAGATATCTGAGAACCTAGGTAAATACCAACAAATAAAAGTGTGGCCAGATAATATTTCAGGTATTTACCTATATTTTTACTCTTCTGCTTTTCCCTTGCCCATTCAAGCTAGTGGTCTCTGCTCATCCATTCCTCAAAGGACAGATGTTGCATGTTAGAAAGCAGATGTAGTCTGAAAGACTTTCTGGCTTCTGTTTCTAAGAGGTTAAATTCTAGAATAGAGAGTGGGTAGACAAGCTGTCTGTCTGAAATTGTAATGAGACTTGAAAAATATTGTCCTGACTAAGGGGAAGGGAAGTGGTGAATGAACAGAGATTTTGAGGGGGGTTGGAACAAAGGAGGATGGTAGAAAAAACCTTAAAAAGGAAATAGCTTCAAAGTATATCTAGGTGTGTGGGTCCTAGGCAGCCTCGCAAAGATTCCGGTGCCTGGGATGTCAGACAGGAGCAGAGAGGCGTGCTGACTGGAATGGTGGGCATCTGCACTGTAAATTGGGTGCACTTGAGAGTTGGAACCAGATTGTGACTCCTATTCCCCATCTTTGGCACTACATAAGTTTCTGGAACAATGGCACCCAGAGTGAGTGAGGGAAAAGAATTAAGTCAAAGAATTAAGACTGTTTCCCTGTGAGATGAGAGCTCAAAACAGAAGCAGAAATTTAGAAAATCATTATATTCCTTTAATACTTGTGCTTATGAATTGAGATTTATACCCACTATAATTTCTATATTTTCTGTAGAAATTAATAAAATTTTCAAAAATTCTTACAAGAACACTAATGGGAAGAGTTATGGGACAGAGTTGCAGGATATAATCCGTGCAAATTTGGATAGTATCATGCAGTTATTTAAAAATATCTGACATTCCTTCACACTGTTTCAAAGGAATGAAGTAGTGATTTGGGCATTTTAAGAATTAGTTTATAATATTTAGAAACTTTAAAATTTGCTTTAGAACTTTAAAAGTATACTTTTTTATATTAATTTTCAGTGCAGGTTAACGATGTCACATGTTTTACAATTTAGTGAAATCAAATAGAGGCTTATCAGAGTCCCTAATGTTCTGGCTTAATCTAAGAGTTAACTTTGTAGTATTTAGAGCAAGAGATATTTTCTCTGGCTATCCTGCAAAAATCACATTTCTCATTACTGGATTTGTGATAATAATTGGACAAAGAATACTGCAGGCTATACTATCTGGTAAATTCTCAGTGGGCAACTTCACTTTCAAGCTTTTTCACCTGATTTGGTTGGCCAACTAACTGTCAGGGAACTTTAATTATTTAAACATAAGTTACCTAATGCTTTATAGGGAGGAGATCTGGAAGCGAGACAGAAATAGCCATGGATAAATATGAGAGTTAGAGAGACAGACAAATAGAATGGATAACTGCTTTTCTAGGGAGCTCTGAATTCAGTCCCAGATCTTCTTTGGTATCTAAGCGGCCTGGGGTAAGGCCCCTGATTCCTCATGAGCCCCAAGGGTGATAATAGTCTCTAGTGACTTCCCAGGTGGGAGAGGCTCACGAGAGATGATGTGACTGAATGCTGCAAGGGCCCTGGCTCACTGTGCTCACTCAATGTTCCCAGCACTGCCCACCCCTCCCCCCCACACACCCCGCCTACCTCCTCTTTTCTGCTGAGGCTCCTTAACAGAGAAATACTTTTATATGGAGAAAGGTCATTTTATAATCCCCATCTCTTTCCAGAAAAAGTGTGCTGTTTTTTGTTGTTATTTTTCATTTTTAATTTTTTTAAGTGGCAGAAAGATACCCTTTATTGAGCCTCTCCAGTCCTAGTTCTCTTTCTCCTACACAGTCTTGGTTCTCCTGAGATGTCCAGTCCCCTGTTTAGCAATGAGACCCACTTTGCAACCAGCAGGGGTATTTTTGAAGATGGTATCAGGTTTGACAATGTGCCGGTGGTTGCCACCTCCAAAGGGATGCTCCACAGAGTTCATGGCCTCACCCCGCAGGCGTGCTCAGAAATTTCTCTTTGCCTTATACTTGTGGTAGGCACAGCAACCGAGCTTGTCAGTGCAGTCCCCTCTGGCCACCACGCCGACCACAGCTTTGTTGGCTGAAGAGATGACCTTCTTGGAGCCTAAGCGCAGCTTCATTTGGGTCTCATTGGTCTTGGGGTTGCGGTAGGTGATGACGGCGTCGTTTTGGAGGTTCTGGCCAGCTTGCCTCTGTCATCAGCTTCTCCTCCAGGCAACATATGATGGTGCTCTTGGGAATGGTGTCCATTGCGAGCACATGGCCAACGCTGAGCTGGGCCTTCTTGCTGCAGTACGTGAACTAGCCAACGTGGATGCCCTAAGCCGTGAAGAACAGCTCTGTTTCTCATACTCGTAGGGATCCCTGAGGACACACTTGGCAAGGAGTGTGTCACAACCCAGAGCATGGATGACATCCTTCCTGATGCCCTTGATGTAACTGTGTGGCTCAGCAAAGTAGGTGTGCAGCAGGGTCCCTGTGCAGCAGGGACCACTACTATCCTCCAGAAGTTTCAACGCTGCTCTTCGTCATGTATGGATTTAAAAGCAGGTAACTTCTTTCTCTCCTTCTCTACAGTTTGAAGATATTTTGCCCAGACTGACCATAACTTAGGATTCCCTATGTTTTATTCTTGGAGCTAGTGTAATCAGTTATATGGTTATCGAGTTGATCATATCTAGGCTCATGGTCTTAGGTGGACAGAGAAGAAGGACAAATACAGGGATTCTTATTCCCTCTCATACTTTGGATTCTGACCATGTGGAAGAATGGACTGAGGAAGTCAAGTCGAGGTCTTACCTGGAACTGGCTGTTCCACGAAGTAAGTGTTAGGTTAGCCACCTATATATATATATATAGTGTATATGTATATACATATATATATATACACACTATATATATATACACATATACACTATATATATATATATACACACTATATATATATATATATATATATATATATATATATATATATATGTATATAGTAGAGTTCATGGAAAACTGATGTTCTTTACCAGCAGAAAGGGGAAGTGAGGTTTTTGGAGGGCTTTCCAACTTGGAATTTTCCAGTCTAAGCAGCTGTAAGGCAGTGATCTTCAGGTGTGAGAAGACAAGTCTTGGAATCTCTCTGTAGTAAGAGGAGGAGAAGGACATACAAAGTTTGAAAACCCGTATGTGTATATGTGTTTGAAAGACCAAACATAACTACTTTAAATAATATAACTTTCATAAGAGAGGTAGTCTTTTTAATTCTTATTTAATGAGTATGTGAGTAAATAAAGTTTGAGAAACTGCTTTAGTCTGTAAAAGAAGGTGCCAGAGATGTAAACCAAGTTTAACCCCAGAGTTAGCAAAGTAGGGAATGAATAGCAGCTTAATTAGCAGAGACATAGAGAGCCAGACCTGAGAGACCATCCAACCCAGCAGTTGCCAAACTATAGCCCTAAGAGCCAAATCCAGGCTGGCTGCTGCATTAAATTTTTTTTTTTTTAATTTTACAGAGGGGGGGGGGGGGGGAGAGAGAGAGAGAGAGAGAGAGAGAGAGAGAGAGAGAGAGATAGGTGGAGAGACAGAATCTCAAGCAGGTTCCACACCCAGCATGGAACCCATGCAGGGCTTGATCTCTCGAATCTGAGTTCATGACCTGAGATGAGATCAAGAGTCAGATGCTTAACTGAGCCACCCAGGCGCCCCAGGCAAGCTGCTGATTTTTTAATGACTTACTAGCTAATAATGGTTTTTATGTTCTTAAATGGTTGAAAAAAAATCAAAAGAAGAATAATATTTCATGACATGTGGAAACTATGTGAAATTAAAATCTCAGTGTCCCTAAAGTTTTATTGGAACCCAGCAATGCTCATTCATGTATTCTCATTTGCTGCTTTCATGGTGCAGGGACAGAGTTGAGTAGTTATGACAATTTATGGCCCAGGAAGCTTAAAACATTTATTATCTGACACTTTACAGTTTCAGGTACACAGCATAATGATTCAACAATTTTATACATTATTTAGTGCTCATTAGGATAAGTGTACTCTTGATGTCGTTTATTTCGCTCCTCCCCCCCACCCCCCCCCCCTCCACTTTCTCTCTGGAAACCATCAGTTTGTTTTCCGTATTTAAGAGCTTTTGTTTGTCTCCTCTTTTCTTTGTTCATTTGTTTCTTAAATTCCATATATGAATCATATGATATTTGTCTAGAAATCATATATTTGTCTTTCTTTGAGTTATTTCCTTTAGAACCATACCCTCTAGGTCCATCCATGTTGTTGCAAATAGTAAGACCTCATTCTTTTTTTATGGCTGAGTTATAATACTCTTTTGTGTGAGTGTGTGTGTGTGTGTGTGTGTGTGTGTGTATGTATCACCTCATCATTCATTCATGGATGGATGGACATTGGGTTGCTTCCATATATCTTGGCTATGGTAAATAATGCTGCAGTAAACATAAGGGTGCATATCTTTTTGAATTAGTGTTTTCATTTTCTTTGGGTAAATACCCAGTAGTGGAATTGTGGAATTATTGGATCATATGGTAATTCTATTTTTAATTTTTTGAGGAACCTCCATACTGTTTTCCACAGTGGCCATACCAGTTCGTATTCCCCACCAGCAGTGCACAAGGGTTTCTTTTTCTCTACATCCTCACCAACTTGATATTTCTTGTGTTTCTGATTTTCACCATTCTGACAGGTGTAAGGTGATATCTTATTGTGGTTTTGATTTGCATTTCCCTGATGAATAGTGATGTTGAGCATCTTTCCATGTGTCTGTTGGCCATCTGTATGTCTTCTTTTGAGAAATGTTTATTCATGTCCTCTGCTCATTTTAATCATATTATTTGTTTTTTTGGGTGTTCAGTTGTATAAGTTCTTTTATATATTTTGGATATTAATCCCTTATCAGATTTCTCATTTGCAAATATCTTCTCTCATTCAGTAGTTTGCTTTTTGTTTTCGTAATGGTTTCCTTTGCTGTGCAAAAGCTTTTTATTTTGGTCTAGTCCCAATAGTTTAATTTTACTTTTGTTTGTTTCCCTTGCCTGAGGAGACATTATCTAGAAAAATGTTTCTGTTGACAATATCAAACCCATGTGTCCTTCTAAACATTTTATGGCTTAGTGTCTTGCATTTAGGTCTTTAATTCATTTTGAGTTTATTTTTATGTAAGAAAGTAGTCCAGTTTCATTCTTTTGCATGCAGCTATCCAGTTTTTCCAGCATCATTTGTTGAAGAGACTATTGTTTCCCTATTGTATATTCTTGCCTCCTTCATTCATAGATTAATTGACCGTAAGTATGGGTTTATTTCTGGGCTCTCAATTCTGTTCTGTTGATTTATGTGCCTGTTGTTGTGTCAGTACCATGATATTTTTTGGTTATTACAACTTGTAGTATATCTTGAAATCTGGGATTGTGATACATCCAGCTTTGTTCTTCTTTCTCAAGATTGCTTTGGCTGTTTGGGGTCTTTTGTGGTTCCATACAGATTTTAGTATTATTTGTTCCAGTTCTGTGAAAAATGTTGTTGCATTAAATATGTAGATTGTTTTGGTTAGTATTGACATTTTAACAATATTGCTTCTTCTAATCTGTGAGCATCATATATCTTTCCATTTATTTGTGTCATTTTCAATTTCCTTCATCAGTGTTATATAGTTTTCAGAGTACAGGTCTTTTAGTTCCTTGGTTAAATTTATTCCTAAGTATTTTATTATTTTTGGTGCAATTTTAAATGGGTTTATTTTCTTATTATGTTTTGCTGCTATGTTTACTAGAAAGCTTCTTAATTTCAAGGTGGAATGGCCTTTTTGTTTTTGATTTTGCCATTAATGTCTAGTTTTATTACATTGTGATTATCTTCAATCTCTTTTTAGATAGTACCCTTCTCTTTCTCCATTGATGTATTGAAGAAACTAGGTCATTTATCTCATGATGTTCCATATCTTCGATTTGGCTGCTTGCTTCTTCATATTGTCATTTAACCCATTTTTTTTTTTTTTTTTTTATAATTCATGTTTCTGTAAATTGCTGGTTACACCTCAGGCTTGATTAGATTCAAGTTTAGTGTTTTATGCGGTAATACTTTATGGGGATGCTATATACTTCCTATCGCAACAGATCATAAAGCATGTAATGTCTTGTTCCACTTCAGTGATACAGATATTATTCATCGGGTTTAGGTGAGTAAGCTTGATCCTCCATTATAACCTTCACTATCAACCTTTTGTGTAATGGTTTTAGCATCCATTGATACTGTACCCTTGACCTATTATTTCATTAGGTATAGCAAAATGATGATTTTCCTGTCATTCTTTTTGCTGGTTTTGGTTGTTGTGGTTCTATTTATTTTTAATAGCTTTATTGAGGTATAATTGATGTATAATAAAATGTACATATTTGAAGCATAAATGTTAATTAGTTTTGACATGTTTATATGCCACTTATTACTATATAATACATTATTAAATATTATATATTAATAACTACATGTTTTCTATGAAGAATTTTTCACCATCAGCTATTTGATTATCCTAAAATACAGTTAGTTCATATAGGGAAAGTCAAGTGAAATGCTTGATTCTTTCCATTAATTTATCAGTTAACAGATAATGAGTTGATGCCCTGGAAGCTTCCATTGGTAACAATTAAAGTTTTTTTTTCCAACACTTTTTTTTTGGGGGGGGGTGGAAGGGTAATATTATGAAGCATGCATTTTTATACATTTGAAATGTTTCAGTCAATTACAGTCACTATCTTTTTATTCATGTTCATGTTGTCCAATCTTAGGCTATTGGGAGCCTCTTTGAGTTGGCTCTTAATATATTTTTGTACAATTTCAGTAGTCTTTGATAGCTTCTTTGCTTTTTGGCACAAAAAGATGTCATAGATTCATCTTGAATATTTTCTACCACAAACCTGGAATCAGACAATTTTCTAAAGAGTCCTGGTTCCTTTTATTGGGGAATGGTAATTAGAGCTATGAGCTGTTCTTTATGTTTTCATTTTTAGTATTCTAAAATGATATATTGGTTTATTACTAATGGTATACATTATTGAATTAATATTTTTTATATTAATTGTTTAAGTTAATAGTGTTTAGGTTTGTTTTTTAAATATCAGAACTAAGTAATAATCTATGGCTATTTAAAGTAACTTTATTATATCTTGCCTATTTACTCATGTAGTCAGATTTTACTTACCACAAAAACTATTTATAAAAGGGCACTGGAGGGGCACCTGGTTGGCTCAGTTGGTTAAGTGTCCGACTGTTGATCTTGGCTCAGGTCATGATCTCAGTTCATGAGATTGAGCACTGTGTCAGGCTCTGTGCTGACAGCATGGAGGTTGCTTAGGATTCTCTCTCTTCTTCTTTCTCTGTCCTTCCCCAGCTTGTGCTCGGGTGCCTGTGTGTGTGTGTGCGTGTGTGCTCTCTCTTTCTCTCTCTCAAAATGAATAAATAAACTTAAAAGAAAGAGCACTGGGACAACAAGTTGGGAGACCTGGGGACTCAGGCTCACTTTATAGGTGGTATGAACTTGAGGGAACCACCAGCTCTCTCTTTTAAGTTTCTTTTATTTTTTTAAAAAAATTTTTCAATGTTTTTAAATTTATTTTTGAGAGAGAGAGAGACAGAGAGAGAGCAGGGGAGAGGCAGAGAGAGATGGAAACACAGAATTTTAAGCAGACTCCAGACTCTGAGCTGTCAGCACAGAGCCTGACATGGCATTCGAGCTCATTAACTGAGAGATCATGACCTGAGCCAAAGTCACCACTTAACCAATTAAGCCACCCAGGCAGGATCCCTCTCTTTTAAGTTTCTGACTCCTCTATACCTAGGCAGGGATTAGAGGCATTGGCCTATCTCTGTGGACAGCTGATAGCTGTATATGCTATTTGCTATATCACCCATTTGTTGGGCATCAACAATCAGTCTATCCAGCCAAGAGAGACAGCCAAGAGAGAATGATAAGAATGACCAGATAAGTTTGAGACATTTGTTCCTTTTCACCTTTTAGATCAAAGAGAGATGGAGGGGGAGGAGTGAAACAGCAAACCATAGCCATTTCTTATTCTTTTTTTTAATGTTTCATGTATATATATATATATATACATATATAATTTATTGTCAAATTGGTTTCCATACAACACTCAGTGCTCATCCCAACAGGTGCCCTCCTCAATGCGCATCACTCACTTTCTTCTATCCCCCACCTCCCACCAACCCTCAGTTTGTTCTCAGTATTTAAGAGCCTCTTATGGTTTGCCTCCTTCCCTCTCTGTAACTTTTTTTCCCCTTTCCCCTCCCCCATGGTCTTCTGTTAAATTTCTCAGGATCCACATATGAGTGAAAACATATGGTATCTGTCTTTCTCTGCCTGACTTATTTCACTTAGCATAATACTCTCCAGCCATTTCTTATTCTGAGTCTCTCAAGCCAAAGTTGTTCTGGTGGAGAAGATGTGATCGTTAAATTGGATTTGAAATTAAAATTTTACTAATACTAGAATTTTTGATAAATAAAAGTGACTGGAAAGAAAGACAGATTCTGCCCAAAATGTTAAGGGATGGGAAAGAAATTTCAGGAAAGCTTGGTCAAAGGCAGTGAGAGATGGGAGAAAAGCAAAACTCTTTGAGTTCATAGCCCACTGTGTTCAGAATGTGCAATAAACTGGGTGTATTTGGTAACCATAATGGGAGAAGTTAAATTTTTCTTATGCATCAATATAAGAAACAGAGATTCTGAATAGAAAATTTAGAAGGATTTTCTGTACTTTAAACTTAGAGATTGATAATTTCCTTTACCTACTCATCTCAGGCTTTTCCTGTAATTCAGTTATTCTCTGCTAGGTGGCAGAAGATATCCTGGTTATGCCATCCAGGAGCTCAAATTCTAATTTTCTGCTCAGATTTCATTGTAGATTTTAGCTGTATATTTTTCAAATAAAAAATAGCAGCATTATTTGAGTATTTTAATAAAAACTTTAAGTATGCTTTAATATGAATAGGAAATGTTGATCAATCATATATATATTTTTTAAATCTAAAAGGTAAACTACATAGAAGTATTTTTCACTGTATTGCTAACTAATCTTGTTCTTATCTCTAGACTGACTAGAATGCTATTTCTTAATTCCCTCTGATTTACTTTTGTAGTAATGTGTCAATAGTAAATTGCTGGCACAGTTCTGAGACTTCATGTAAACAGTATAATTCAAATTTGTTGCAGTTTCCTTCTGGTACTGGTTCTAGGATGTTGGGGTTTAGGAATAATTTTGTGTCTGTCTGTTTTTACTTGTACATAGGTTTCCATTTCTTATTTTCAGAGTTTCACTTTTATCCCTTCTATTGGCAAAATCAAGAAATGAAAATCTCTGACCTGCTGAGACCAAAAATCCCCATTCTACCAGGTTACCTTCTTCAATTAGAGGGCAGTAATTTTCCACTGATTCATAGAATGACATCACTTTTTCTTATCAGCTTTCTAACTGGAAACTCATTTAAACTACTTTACATATGAGAGTACTTATCTTGCTACATCCTAGCCACAACTCTGAGTTTCTACAAATAATTTTAGAAAGTTCTATACATTTTAAGACAAAATGTTAAGTTTCTGAGCAATAGTTCAGCAAATATTTATAAACAGTTTTAAAAAATAAATCCCCAGCTTTTTATTACAATGTTTCTAAACATTCAGAAAAATGTCCAATAAATATTCCTATCCCAACTACTCATATTAAATAATTAATATTTGCCACATATTTAAATACATCTTTTTTGTGATACATTTTAAAATTGCAGATACTGTGACCATTTACCCCTAAACAGTAGAGTCACATCCCCTAAAATGAGGACATTCTCCTACATAACTGTATCATCACCCCTAAGAAAATTAACAATACTTCCTTAATTTTATCTAATAACCAGTCCATTTTCACATTTCACATTTCTCTCAAATTCAAATTTAACACATTACTTTTCGTTGCTATTTAGAATTATTATAATCTAGAAAGGCCTTTAAAATTTTTGAAAGAATAATGATACTGTTTTTAAAAAGTTTATTTGGAGAGAGAGAGAGAGAGCACCAGTGGGGGGTGGAGGCAGAGAGAGAGAGAGAGGGAGAGAGAGAATCCCAAGCAGGCTCTGCATTGTCAGTGTGGAGCCCGATGTGGGGCTTGAACTAATGAACCATGACATCATGACCTGAGCTGAACTCAAGAGTCAGATGCTTAACCAACTGAGCCACCCAGGTTCCCCTAATGATACTGACTTTTTGAAGAGATCAGGACAATTGTCTTAAAGAATGTCCAATATTTTGCATTTGTCTGGCTTTTCCTTATAGTGTCATTTGATTCTAAGAGAATATTGTCAAATTAATTTTATGGCAACCAGTTCCTACTACCATGTGAAAGTTTTCAGAAGTTGCAGTAGTTTAAAGCCACAAAATGTTTGTACTGACTCTTTTATAGTTCTGGAAGACTTGCAACCCGAGAATGTCAGAGCAGGAAAGCCCACCCCCACTGACACATTAGAAAAGGGGAACATAGAAATCTATTGCTGCTATAACAAGTTACCACAAATACAGTGGCTTAAAACAGCACAGATTTGTTATCTTATAGCTCTGGAAGCCAGAAGTCCAAAATCAAGCTGTTAGCAAGACTGCATTCCTTTATGAAGACTAAGGGAAACTTTGTTCCTCACTTTTTCCAGCTTTTGCAGGCCATCTGCATTCTTTGGCTTATAGTCCCTTCCTTCATCTTCAAAGCCAGCAGTATAAAATCTTTAGATCTCTCTCTGGCCCTGACCCTGACTTTCCTGCTTCCCTCTTCTGCTTATAAAGACTACTGTGATTACACTGGGCCCATATGAATATAATCCAGAATACTCTTTCTATTTCAAGGTCATCTGATTAGAATCTTAGTTGCATATGCAACCTAATTCTTTTTTGCCATGTAACACAACACATTCAGAGGTTCTGGGGATTAGGACGATGATTCCATTATTCTGCCTATGACAGGAAGTGACTTGACAAGTTACTCTCAAGAGTCTTTTTTTTTTTTTAATGGTTAATTTTTTTTTGAGAGAGAGAGACAAAGCGTGAGTGGGTGAGAGGCAGAGAGAGAGGGAGACACAGAATCCGAAGCTGGCTCCAGGCTCTGAGCTATCAGCACAGAGCCTGATGCAGGGCTTGAACTCACGAACTGTGAGATCATGGCCTAAGCTGAAGTTGGACGCTCAACTGACTGAACCACCCAGGCCTCTTTTCAATACACTGCAACCTTATATGTTTGTTTTGCATTGGAATTGAGTAAAAGGTGATCCTATGTTGAACCCTCTTTAATAGAGTTTAATAAAAGAGGCATTGGAAGGATTTTATGACAAAATTATATTCTTATAACCATGTGGATACACAGCTGGCTTTTTTCCCACTTCCTCTTTTTGAAAAATTTCCTTTAAATTCAAGTTAATTAACATATAGTGTATTTGTTTCAGGAGCAGAATTTAGTGATTCCTCACTTACATATAACACCCAGTGCTCATCCCAACAAGTGCCCTTTTTAATGCCCATCACGCAGCTAGCTCATCCCCCCGCCCCCACATAGTGTTTGTGTATCTTATAAATCTGATGTCAGATCGTTTCATTTGCTAGTTTTATTTTGATAAGGAAGGTAAATGTTTTAACTATGATTGGAGAATCTAAAGGCTTAAATCTTATAATTCAACTCAACCTCTTACATTCTAATTTTCTTCTTCTGTCACTTCAAGTTAGAGTGAAAGAATCCATAAACATTGGTGGCTCACACATACCACCTTCTGGATTATGTTTAAATCAGAACTGAAGTGGATCATGCTGTCGACAGACTCATGTAGTGTTAAGAGTGGTGTTGGAGTGGTGTAGGGCAACTCAGCATCCACAGGGCTCTTTGGGTGCTGACCTCTTATTCTGATAATTTTAAAATTTTTTAAATTTATTTTTGAGAAGGAGAGCGGACACAGGAGGGGGAAGGGCAGAGAGAGGGGGGACAGAGGATCTGAAGTGGGTTATGTGCTGACACTAGAGAGTCCGATGTGGGGCTCAAACTCATGAACTGTGAGATCACCACCCGAGCCTAAGTTGGACGCTCAACTGAGTGAACCACCCAGGTGCCCCTCCTATGATAATTTTTATAAGCGCTAATGCAATAGAAATTTTGTTTCTGGCTCAAATATTTTTATCAAAATTAAGAAAATCAGAGTCATTGAGGCCTCATTAAATACAGTAAAATCTGTTCTACTAGTGTTGGTGGGTTATTCTGAAATAGCAAATGAAAATTGTTGGGTATTATTGATCAGATCAGGTAGGGAAATCTAGGAAAGGGAAAATGATGAGGTTTTAGTAGAGTGAAATGTTTTAAGTTAGTGAATTTTGGGGAGAAGACAAAATAAGAAGGAAGAAACTAAAGAATCTTGGGTATACAAAAGTTTGTTGAGCCAAGAAAATATCTGGAGTTGAACCAGGTACATTAGAGGCTTCGGTTTAAGTGTGAAATCTCTACTCTCAGCTTCCCTGATTATGAGGCCTACGCTGTAAAATTAATGATACTATAATGGGAAAATCCACAACCTCCACCTTGGGGGAAGGTCTGGAAGAAGTTTGGGAGGGGCTTGTGCAGTAGACCAAGGAAGTGATTTTGAGGGCATGGTCTTGGATTCCAAGTAACAGTGACTATATAAGCTTGGGAGCTCAAGAATGTCTTGGAAACCTCAACTATGTTGAATGTCCCACCAAAGTGGTTTTGCCAGGGGAAGTAAACTAGTGTTTTTGTGTGTCCACATTAGGTCATTTGTTCTGCCCAGTGGCCATTGCTATCTGGGAAGGAACCTTAAGATGATGGGAACTTAGAACTTATTCTTTGGTGTGTTCTTAGATCCTGACCAAGAGGGCCGCCTGCATGGGAAAACAGAGAAACTAGAGATACTGCAGGATGTTTGGGAATGAGGAGAGTGCATCACTCACATTAAGGAATCTTCAGGAAAGAGGTCCCCAGCAATGGAAGAGGGTCTCTAAAGAACATATGAAAGTACTAATGAGCAGGAGTCATCTGTAAACATGTGCTGGGTATCAGTCAGTATGGGTATGAGTATCCCAGTTTACTTTTTCTTCCTCTCTGTGCCCCATCCTTGGAGAGGATTGCCACATGTGTAGGGAAGCAAGGGCATAGCACCTGTGGGATAAATAAGGAAATGGCTGACCACAACCCCTTCCCTGAGTACTGGCTTCTCTGTCTGCAGGAGGCCTGAGCTGAGGGGAAAGGGAAGGAGACTAAATTAAACCAAGTTTGACTGTAATAAGAAACTGGACATTTGAATTACTGATTAGGACCTCGTGTCACCTAACAGTTATCAGAAAAGTCATACCCAAGTTTTCCACTTAGGGAAAGGAGAACTCGCTCACGGAGCAGATTTAGATGGATAAGGACACAGAAATAAAGTTATTTTAGGATTATATCCCATGATTTTTGCTTTTTTGATATGATTATTACAGTTGTGAAAGTTAAAGGCATAGATGTCTCGTGCCTTAATTAGGATGCTGGGGGGAGAAGGGAAGGGTCAAGAGACTGGAAAAGAGGAGAGATTGAAGGATGCTAATAATATTCTGTTTTATATTTGGGTTAAAATTTACTTACCACATTTATATAACAAAGAAAGTGATTTTTAAAATTATTCTTTGAATGCTTTACCTTCCACCTTATTTAATATTAAATATTAAATAAATCACTTAATATTGGCCAGGATGTAGGGAAATGGATTAACACTCTCCATAGCTTATCCAATCAAGAATTCTGATGGATTTACATCAAGACCCTACAAATGATTTTTTCTAATCTACTTCCCACTATAATCTTGGCCTTATAAGTCCTTAAATCATAGCTAAAATACCTCAGGTAAGGCTGTGTTTCTTTCTGGTTCCATCCCTCCCTCCCTTCCTCATTTTAATGATGTTATATAGCATTGCAAAAAAAGAGAAGCAAACAGATGATACTATTTTCCTTCCCTATATTTTCTCTTCTTCCTTTTCAATGAAACCTCATTCATATTATTCTGTGAGGTCACACTATTCTGTGTCCTACTATCCCCCTTAACATTACTTCTAGACTTGATTATGTGTTTTGACATAGTACACACACTTGTCATATCTGTTGTTTATGGGCTCTCCCACAATGGGATTATAGTGTAATTTCCTTAGCCATCCCCTGGATGTTGTGCATCTGGATTTTTTCTTGTTTGTATCACAGAACTTCAACAGTGTATAAGTGATCCCTTGGTGCAGTCTCCAGGCATGTGGCTCAGGTGGGTTCTCATGTAGCTGGAATATGTTGCCGCTAATTAATTTTGTTTCCTGTTGGATTATTTCCTTGGGAGTGTATACATAAAAGAGAAACTATTGGCACAGAGGCTGAGAAGGATCTGTTTAAACACTTTTAAACCTTTTGCCCAAGGACAATCCAGAAAATGAACCAGCCCACAGTTAGTTTATCTAAGGAGAGATCATAATAGATGACATCAGAAGATCCAGGCTGTCTTTCATCAGCCTCCAAGACCTTTTTCATATAGTTCAAGGAATTACTTCTTGAACTTTGTTGTCTTATTTTTATTTTCCAACTAAAATTTTAGCTGTTTGGCAGACTTTCAGGTTCTTTTTGAGTGTTTGATGGACGGACTTCTCTTGTGAAAATGGGGCCAGTCAAATCACTGAAATTCTATTGTGTGATTTTTTTTTTTTGGCTGATTAATTCTTTTTTATTTTTTGGATGCTTTTTAACATTTTCTATTGTGGAAATTTTAAAAACTTACAAAAATAATGTGGCACCTGGGTGTCTCAGTCAGTTAAGTGTCTGACCCTTGATTTTGGCTCATTCATAATCTCATGGTTCGTGTAATTGAGTCCTGTGTTGGGATCTGTGCTCACAGCGCAGAGCCTGCTTGTGGTTCTCTCTTTCCCTCTCTTTCTGCCCCACTCTAGAAAAAAAAAAAAAAAAAAAGAAGGAATAGAAAAATGGAGTTCCATGTACCCATTATCAGCTTCACCAACCACTAACTTTCTGTTGTTCTTTCTTCTCTTTCTCCTTGTATACTTATTGCCTCCTCATATTGTGATATTTTAAAGCAAATCCCAAACATTGTATGATTTCACCCATAAATACTTCAGTGTAAATCTCATCTTATTAAATGACCATGGTGCACATGGCAAAGCAAATGGGGTAAAATGTTATCAATAAGCAAATTTGGGTAGAAGGGATATATGTGTTCTTTGTACTACTTATTTTTGTAAATTTTCTGTAAGTTTGAGATTATTTCTAAGGAAAAAGTAAAAAAATGACCCCCAACCAAACAAAAAACATGAACACAATAATATCACAGCTGATGATCCAAGGAATAGTTTTTCTTGTTTTACTATAAATCATGCTCTTGGAAATAAATTAAGGGAGAAAACTCAGATAAATATTAAAAAGAAAATAAAAATCAGTCACAATTCTAACACCCAGACACAATCACTATTAATGATTATGTATTTTTCTTCAGTCTACACACAAACATATGCCTATCATTAAAAAAGTCAAATAGTACTAATGAGCTTATAACCAAGCACATAATTCCGTTCTCATCTTCTCAAGTACTTGCTCCTGCTTGCTCTCTCTTATCTGCTAGCAGGCTCTAATGGCAAAGTGCCAGCTGCAGCTCTGTTTTCAGCATAGTACTTTCTTATCTACCACAGCTGTTAAGATGAAAGGGTATCATATTTTGCTTGCTTTTACTCAGGAGAATGTGTTTTTCATTTTGTGTTTGATCTTAAAAATGCTTTGTTTGTGGGGCAGTGTATACTGCAGATTGGTTCATCCATCATCCACTTTGACCTCCTTCTAGCATGTCTTCCTATACTCTATAGGCTGGACAGCAAAAGCCACATTTCCAGACCCCATTGCAGCTTGGATTTTGCACATGGCCAGTGGGAGGCTTGGAAAGTTGATGTGAATGGGGCCAAGTACAGTGGCAGAGGGGTTTGATTCCTCAAGCTACAAGGAAGAGTCTAGCGTCCAGTTCCGTGTGCCATGGGTGCTAAGTGGCAGGCAGTGGAAGTAAATGAAGTTTTTGCCAGAAGAACCCCATGGAGGGATTAGATATTTCTTCTGACTGCATTGTTCCTGATTGTGTAGCATCCAAGCTTGGATCATCAGAAGTTTATAAGCATCTTGATAACTTATAACAAATCTAGGATGAATTTTATGGTCTTCAACTCAGCCACTTGATAGAAGAAATGACTGAACTCTATGATACTTCAGATTCTAAAAGCAAAACCTCCAAACTTTAGTCATCTGTGGTTCTATGATTTTCCATATTTTCCCCATACTCTTGAAGGTGATACTTTTACAGGAGTTATTTTTTTTTTTTTGGCAAATAACCAATTATGGCAGCTAATATTATATTCTCTTTACATAAGAAACTAAGACAAATAAATTTGGACATTAACTACCTCATCTAAGGACATATTATAGTTTATCTGTTATGATGTTTGGAATCCAACTCCTGGTTTTCCACGGCTCCAATACTCGACCTATTCATGACTAACAATAAAGAGAGTCCCTAAGAGTCCTGGAACCAATTATAGCTGTAGCAGGACTTTATAGGAGTGGGTAATTTTTATCTAATACAGTTTGTTTATTTGTTTAAAACTTCACTACATGGCTATTTTAAATTATTTTCTTAATTTTTTGGATATAATCTTGTGCTTTAATGTACAAAATTTGAGAACTATAGACATTTCTAAAGAAGTGGAAATGATTAGTCCATCACCAAGTAGCAGTGTCTTTACAATGTGAATGTTTTCCTAGGTCAGATAGAAACAAAACATTTAAAGAAAATTGGGATATTTTGGACAATAACCATATCTTTGGGTTGATATCAAGGAGAATAACACATTCTTCCAAAAACATTTCCTGATACTTTCGTCAGTGATCAACTCCTATATTGACCATGAGGGTTATTCTTGGGCTTTGATCTCTTACCTATTTTCAATATACTCACAAACATTTGCACTCTACGTTCTGGGAACTCAGTCTTTGAGTTAATTGTTTTATTGGTTCTAGCCTCCTACTCTAGCTAGTTATCCAGGTAGCTAGTGTCCCAATTTCAGAAGGAGATAGTTGGTGATGTGCTTCTATTACTCCCCCAGCCCCTTACTGCAATCCAGCTCTTGGTATAAATAAATAACCCTGCCTCCACTCCAAACTCCCCCCACTCTTGTGCATGATTCAGGGAGGGGATGGATGTGGTGGTGGTTCCAGCAGAAGAATGACCCCCTAACCCCACTTGATGCCTGGGTCACAGTTATCTTACTAGTCCCCAGGTACAACTTCATGCTGGTTCTGTCCAGCTTCCTGCCTCTTTTTGGCTTCTTCTAGTAGTTCTCCACTTCTCATACCACTAGCTGAGCAGCAACTCTCAAGGCTAAAACTCTTCTCCCTGTCCTTTGAATGCACTTTTGTTTCTGTGACTCATCCTACCCTGTACTTGTTATATCCCTGACCCCTACCTCACTCCTTGCATGATAACAGAGTTCTCATCCAACTGCTAGTATTTTCCCATGATCCAGGACAGGAATCCAGGGTTTCCTGGACACCAGTGATCTCATTACAACAACTTCCTTCCACCTATCCCACTCCAACCACCTTTGAGGTGCACCTTTGTATCCAACGGACTCCTAAAATGACCATTCAGTCTTAGACCAGGGATGATTAACCAGCACCCCTAACTAATGCTGTGTTGCTCTTCCAGCCCAGATATGTTCAAATTCAGTAAATGGCAGAAGGAAACTGGTCTGTGCAGAGCTAGCCCACAGAGCTTCTATGACTTTAGCCAGGCCCAAAGAGATAACATTGCTCTGAAATGCAACTTTTTGGAGAAAAACGTAGAGAAGTCCAATTTCCCCCAATTGAAATGAATGCAGTTAGACACAAAATAGCCATGTAGTGAAGTTTTAAACAAATAAACAAACTGTATTAGATAATAATTACCCACTCCTATAAAGTTCTGCTATAGCTATAATTGGTTCCAAGACTCTTAGGGACTCTCTTTATTGTTAGTCATGAATAGGTAGAGTATTGGAGTAGTGGAAAACCAGGAGTTGGATTCTAAACATCATAACAGATAAACTATAATATGTCCTTAGATGAGGTAGTTAATGTCCAAATTTATTTGTTTTAGTTTCTTATGTAAAGAGACTATAATATCATGTAGTTGATGATTATAGGGACTTGAAGAGTGATAATGTTGCATGATGATCATTACCTATAAAATTCTAATGTAAGTTCTTAAAATCTTCTAGGAAACTCTCTCATTTGAGTGAAAATCCTTCATAATTATAGAATTCATTTTTATTTTCAAAAGAAAAATAAACAGTTTCCATTCCCAATGGACTCTTAATAATCTTTTGGAAAAACTCTTGACTGACTTTATAAAAGAGAGAAAACAAACCCCTGTTTTTGGAAGCTACTGGTTTTCAGGTTTGTTCTACTAACATATAATGGATAGAAAATGGCTGTTAATGATCTAAAACCAAAACCCAGAAAGGCTAAGAACACAAGGTTTATAGTTCTCCAAACAGATTTGAAGGACTAGAATATTGGTCAGACTTTTTTTAGGGGAGGAGAGAGATGGAGCTAGTTGGTGGGGAGAGCACTAGAGGGAGACCAGGTGGATCTCTGAGAAAGGCGCTGGACTGTTTCCTGAGCTGAAAACGCTCAGGAAAGGGGGAGTAGAGTAAAAATGTTGTATTAGTTTCCGTTGCTTCTGTGACAGTACCACAAACTTAGTGGCGTAAAACAACATAAATTTATTATCTTACAGTTCTGGAGACCAGCAGTCCGAAAAGGCTCTTACTGGACTAAAATCAAGGTTTTGACAGGGTTGGTTCCTTCTGGAAGCTCTGGGGAAAATTTGTTTTCTTGCCTTTTCCATCTTCTAGAAGCCTCCATGTCTCTTGGTTCATGGTTCCTTTCCCTATTCAAAAGCAGCAATAATCTCTGGAGTTTTTCTCACATCACATCATCCTTACACTGATTCTCCGCTTCCTTCTTCCACTTCTGAGGAGCTGGTGATTACATTGTGCCCACCTGGACAATCCAAAATGATCTCCCTACCAAGGTCAGCTGATTGGCAAACTTAATCCCATCTGCAGCCTTAACTCACTCTTGCCATGTAACGTAACCATCATAGGTTCTGGAGATTAGGACGTGGGCATCTTTGGGGGGCTGTTATTCAGTCTTTGACAAATGTCTATACAGATTTGGAGACACATGCCCTGTTTTCCCTCTGGCACCTTGGAAGCTAGTCTCTATGAATTCTCCATACCATCATGGGGAGGCAGCAGTTAAGTAGAGGCCGGGAGGGAGGGGCCTGAGAGCTGCCTGGCAGTTCCTAGGCTCCAGTGTTCTCTATTCATGAGAGAGCTGGCAAGCCTGAGAGGGCCCTAGCAGTTGGGACAAAGTGACACAGCTGTGAAAATCACTGTGGATCCCATGACCGGGACCATATGGGGATGGGAGGCCTCATAGGATGCCAATGTGGAGGCATAACAATTACTGAGGACCAGATCAGAATGTTCTCAGAGATGTCAATAGGAGCTGCTGATGTTTGAGGAACCCCACCTCCCTTTACACTAAAAGCTCTCATGGAAGGGGTAAGGAAGAAACCTCTGAACTGATGCCCAGAAATCTGAACCAATTCAGAAAACTCTGAAGTTCCTGAGAAAACCCCAGTTTGACTAAGATGGAAGTTTCTGTCACTAGGCTGAATGGGAATTTGAGATAGAAACTAAGTTGTTAGAGAAAAATAAAGTTCACGTTTTACACTCCTGAATCTGTGCTGAGAGTTGTGCTGCAACTCAAATGAAGATAATGATGTTGAGTCCAACATTCTCAGATTTAATTGCTATATTTTGGCTTTGGCTTAAGAGCAGCATTTAGAGTGATCTGAGAAACTACTGCCAGACTGGTGACATTCTTCTCTTGGCGTTGTGATCATAGAGGCAGAGCATGGGGGCCTCTGGGGGGGTCTGATTGACTTTCTGGGTTTGTTGCCATGAGCAAGTGTTACTAGGGCTGATCAGAGTTCTTGGGGTTATTATGAAGAAAGTTTGTGTCATCAGTGGGCTTGTCATTAAAATCTGAATGGTAAACAAAGTTTGTTTTATATTTTAATGAAGTGAAAAAAATAATTACAATATCAGTAATAATATTAACTAATATTTATTGAATGCTTACTATATGCTAGGCACCATGCTAAAGTACTTTACATACATCATCTCATTTAATTCACATAAGCGCTCTGAGGGGAAAGAATGATTATTACCTCTATTTTAGAGACAAAGAAGCTGGGGCTTAGTGAAGTTAAGGTTCCCTGCCTGTGGTCACCCAACTTGTAAGTGACTGGCTTGAACCCAGGTCTCTCTGTCTCCAGAGCCTGAATGCTCAGAAATATGCCATTCAACCACTTTAACCACCTATGGGCAGATTCCCACTGCTGGAGGGATTTTAGGTATGGCATTTGGCAGGGAGAATGCCAGGCTAATGTCCTGTGAGAGCTCTCATGGAACACTTTCTTACCCCAGCAACTGGTAGGGGCTAATGACTGGGATCTTGTTTTCCACAGAGTCAGCTGTGGATCTGGCTTCGGGAATCTTTGGGGACAGGGATCGGGGGAACTTATGGATCCCTGGGGCTTACTTGGGCTTAGCTCATGGAGGTGAGGGTGGTGGGGTAGGCAAGGATAGGCAAGGAGCTCAATAATACTGCCTTATATTAACCAGACTGACATTTTTTCAGTTTATATTGTCCATGAACTATTATAACATTATTATAACAGAAGCATTTTCTTAGAGATAAAGCTACATATAGCAATATTAATTACAGATACAGCTCATTGGATTCATGCAGTTCCTTCCCAACAATTTGAGGTGATTCTTGTGATCCTGGAATCTAAACATGGCATCACTATGACATTCTCCACCAGACATGTTGGTGTAGGAGGGATGCTAACCTTCTAGATGTCACATGATAGCAGCAGCAAGTAGGAGACCAAATATCTTATGGTTTTCATAAATAGGAGGGGACATGTTCACCTTATGCTCTTGAACACTTGAAGTTCTCTTCCCATTGTCAAGGTGCTGGGAAGCACTGATGATGTTCTGTCTTTCAGACTCTTAACTCTAGTGATGGCCAGTCTGAACTTTTTTCACTCTGCACACTTTTGTGTCTGGGCCAGGCTGTCTGCAATGTTCAGGGCAGGCATTTCGGTGTTAAGAAAAAAAGAAGGGAATAGGTGGGTTACTAAAGTCTTGGTTTTATATCTGGGCAGTTGGATGGGATAGAATGGAGGATGAGAACAGAGGAAGAGACATGAACAGCAAATCTGACTATGATGATCTCAACACTCTGACATCTCCAACCACAGAAGGACACGGTTCTTTTTTTTTTTTTCTTTTTAACTTTAGAGGAAACATTAGTCAATTCACTGTTATTTAAAGCAGTGCAACTAAATTTGAGGTGTTTGGCGTGTCTTATTTCTCCTTCCACACACAGGGGAAAGGAGTCTGGGGCGATTCCTCATCCCTGTCAGAGAACACGATCCCAGGAATCCTCTCTGGATCCTCCCTGGACTGGCCACCTTCTTCCATTTTATGAATGCAGTATATTTTCTGTGACAGTGCTGCCACCACCACTGATGACAAAGCTTTGTGAACTGGACACTACAAGTGCTGGGGACATCTCTTCAGGGTCCTCCATCTCTGGTCGGAAGTCCCCGTCTACAGGCCCTTGAAGGCCTCTCTCCTGGGCACTCAGTTCTGAGTCTGTCTCCCCGCACTGTAGTGGGAGTAATGCCTGATGTCTGGTGAGGGTCTCATTGCTTTTCTGGGCCTCCAGGGAGTTCTGGTGCATAGAATTCCTGTGAGCCATGGCACTCTTCTGAGGCTCATCAAAGCTCAGTGAGAAGGTGACTGTGCCACTGCCGAAGATGACTTTCTGCTTGCATCTGGGCTGTGGCTGTGGCTGTGGCTGCTGCTGTAGGGACGAGGGCTGCTGTGGCTGCGGCTGCTGCTCTTGTTGGGTCAGGGCCAGTGGCTGCTGCTGCTTTTGCCTCTCGGGCTGTGGGAAGGGGTCTTCACTGTTGCTCTTACTGCTGATGGAGGAAGAGGGTGTGGATCCCGTGGAGCCCCCAAGGCTGCTGGACCGCTTGCGAGAGACGTTGCTGCGGCGTAGCGTGGCCCGGGCTGCTACTTTGAAAGCATGGGCAGCAGTGCTGCAGCGCACCTCCTCGATGGTGTTACGTGATGGCTTGAAGAGGATGATGTAGACCTTGTTGAAGAAGATGCAGGCCAGCAAGCCAAAGCTGGCTGCCAGGATGGCGATCACTTCCACGGCAGAGACAAACTTGCCATAGGTGCTGGCGTAGGCTGGAATGAAGGAGATCCAGACGATGAAGAAGATGAGCATGCTGAAGGTGATGAACTTGGCTTCATTGAAATTCTCTGGCAGCTTCCGGGACTTGAAGGCAAAGAAGAAGCAGATGGCAGCCAGTAGGCAGGTGTAGCCAATTAAGAAGCCCAGGGCCATTAGCGAGCCCTCGTGGCATGTGATAAAGATGATCTCATCCTCCAGCTCGTGGTTGCGGTAGCTTGAGGGTGGTGCAGTGTAGAGCCAGATCACACAGATGACAATCTGCATGAAGGTGCAGAGGAAGACCAGCAGGAACTGCAGGTTGAGCCCCCACCACTTGCGGTGGAAGCTCGTGGGGATCTTGGCCTCAAACACCAGGAGGACACGGTTGGTTTTCACTAGGATGCATGATATGCAGAGCACGAAGCTGATGCCAAAGGCTGGCTGGCGCAGGCGGCATGTCCAGTCCTGGGGCTCACCAATGAAGAACAGGGAGCTGGAGAAGCAGCAGAGCAAGGAGAAGAGGAGGAGGTAGGAGAGCTCTCGATTGGTAGCCTTGACAATGGGTGTGTTACGGAACTTGAGGAAGACACCCAGCACGAAGGCTGTCAGGAAAATGCCCAGCACAGCAAAGAGAGTGAGTGCAATCCCAAAGGGCTCCGTCCAGGACAGAAACTCAATCTCCTTGGCAATGCAAGAAGTGTGGTTCTCATTGGACCAGAAGTCATCGGGGCACTTGTCACAGGCACTTGCATCTGTAAAATGTTTCAGGGAAGAGTTAGTCACTGTGGGGCATAGACTAAGACCTGAGTGTAAAAGTGTTGGTAAGGGTATACAGATTATTGGATGCGGTCACTTTAAACTTTCTTTGTTAGTGAAATGATCGAACTCTGACTTACGTTTGTTAACATACTTATTTAATTTCATGTATTTTTAATAGTTCTGTTATTTTTTTCCTTTTACATGGTGGGGGGTGGTGCTACCCCTATTAGCACTACTTGCTGATGGTCTTTAGCAGAGAATGATCACTCTTGCTGGGCAGGTGGCTGGCTGCCTACATACCAGGAATCTAGCATAGTTTACCAACTTCTCACAGTATTCACACTCAGCTTGATACATTTTGGATATATGGATGGACTTTGTGGACATGTCAGAGCAGACTTCCTCTTCGATCAAGGCAGAATATCCCACACAAACGACCTGTGCCTTCCTCACTCCACATTCATGACTTTCCAATGAGGGAGACTGCAGACGCATTCAGTCAGTAGACATTTATTAAGGCTCTACTATGTCCCAAACACCTTGCAGTTTTGGGGAGTTAAAGGAACATGGGCTTTCAGTCAGAGATATGGATGGGAATCCTGGCTCTTCTGTTTACTAGCTGTTTGGTCAGGCTCCTTAACCTCTCTGAGCCTCAGTTTCAATCATCTATGCAAAGAAAGCAATAATCCCATTATTGTGGTAAGGATGAAATGAGATAATAACAGTAATAATAACAATTATAGTTAATATGTGTAAAGCATCTCCAAATGCCAGTTAAGGTTTTTACTTAACATTTATCTAGAACTTAGCATGTGCTATAACAGTATTAACTCATTTAATTCCCCCAACTCTGTAAAATAGGTTTATTATTATTTCCACTTTGTAGATGAAGAAACTGAGGTACAGGAAAAGCGTAAGTAAGACAGCAAATACGATGCCAGGCACCCAACAGGCAATATATCATGGCCTATTAATTGTGTAGTGTAGAACAGACAGAACTTTGTCTATTTAGGGCTACTGAGCTGTAAGAAAAGGAATATCAAATTGGAGAGTGGCATCAAAGTAAAACGAAAGATGTGTAACCTTTTATGGTATTACAAGGCATCCAATATTTCTTTTCTATCCCCCTCAATGCCCAGCCCAACGTGACTCTCAGACATACCTTGTTAAATGAGAAATTGTGCGAAGTACCTCCTCAGCCTACCCCTTCCAGGGACTTGGCTGACCCCAGTGCTCCAAAGTGAACTGAGCACTGCAGGAGAGCATGTTCCTTTACCTGTTTCATCACTGTACTCCCCATCAGGACATTCCACACACTCAAAGCAGCAGGTGGGCTCCCCCTCAATGATTCCTTTTCTGGTCCCTGCCAAGCAGTCTCGACTGCAGTTGGAGAAAGGTACCTAGAGAACCAAGAGCACAAAAGTGAAGGGCTGCAGCTGTGGGATCAGTCTCCCCTTTTGACACAAGCACGGAAGAGGAGTTTGTGCACAAGGACCAGTACAACAGACTTCAGACTCATTCCAGACAGAGGAAGCCCCAGAGATCCTTGTTCTTATTATCAATGAAAGGGAGGTGGGAAAAAAAAAAAGAAAGGGAGAGGTGTCCTTGGGCAAGTGCCTGCAGGTGTGCGTGCGCGCGCACACACACACACACACACACACACACATCCATGGGAGTCTGGGAAGATTAATTGTTGCCACTCTACACAGTGACCAAAATCCTCCTTAAATAACCCCCCCATTCCATTCCCTCCAAGTCCCAGAATGGGACATCTGTTTGCTTTCCATGGAAACAAGAGTTTAAGGCAAGCTAAAAGATGCAGGGACACAGGTCTACATACATATAGAGGGATAATCACAAAGGGAGATGCTGAGATGAGAGGAAATTTGTTTAGAAAATGGGATTCTGAACTTTGCAGTGAATTGCAATTCCTGCAACTTTATTTTAGGCTTTATAGGGTGACTTCTGAGATCCTTGAACCACTCAGCAAGGCAGGCAGGACAGGCATAGAGGAGCCAAAAGTAAATGGATCAGAAAAATATGTCAGGTAACTACTACCCAAAAGAAATCTGCAATAGTGATATTAATTTCAGATAACATAGATTTTATTTATTTATTTCATTAGTGGACTTCAGGTGCATGGAATTTGATTAATCATAATCCTTGTTTTCCCATCATTACTTGTTCATATTTCAATCACTTTTAGCCAGTCATTTTTAATGACTACCCCCAAAAAAAGCTAGGACTAGAACAGTAACCTGCACTTAACTGTATGCTTTCCTCTAACCTCTTGCTTCCTTCCCTACTATATATTCATACCTGAGATGACCACCATTCTCTGTTTGTCACAGGCAAATGACATTAAACATTCTTTCTTTTTAAAAAAAAACACTAAACTTTCAAGGGACAGATGAATCTAATCTTATGTGAACTCTACCAGAGATTGGGGGGGAAAAAGGGGAACATCTTCTAACTCATTCTTATATAAAGGCCAGTATAACTCTGATTCCAAAACCAGATGAGAACAGTATGAAAAAGAAAAAAAAAATTACAGGCCCATCTCACTACTTTAAGTTGTCTTTAGAAGCAGACCTGAGTTGTGGATTTGTCTACAAGTGTTTGCAAGGAAAGTTCTCCCAAGAAACCAGGAAGAGAATGGAGCAAGTCAGACACAGAAGGGAAGAAGACAGCAAGGGTATGATCTTGAGCAAAGTCCCTTAGAGGGTAGCTTCTGCCTGATCCCATAGGGGAACTCTCGACTGTAAGTTATTCCTTAGAGCTGTCCTGACCTAAGGAAAAGGGAGCCAGGGTTTTGGTACTTCCACACCACTCATTGTTAAGGATCTTTTTAGGGAAATGTAAATTTGTAGACTCTTCTGCCTTTCTGAGCCCTGTGGGCAAAGTGGGTTCTATTAGCTCGCTGGTAGTTTTCTGAAAAAGTGTGGTGAGTTCTGTTAGAAGCAAAAATATATAGAAGTCCTGGAGATATCCGCAAAGTGTAAGGAATCTGAAAGGACCTGAGAAGAGTACAGCTACTTTTTATCACTTGAATATAGATGAAAACACTAAAACAATTAACAAACTCAAAGGACATAGGAAAGAATATGTAGCATGATCATGTTAGGTTTGTGCCAAGAATGCAAACAAGTTCAGTACTAGAAAATCTATACTGCATCTATATATATATAATCCACTGCATTAATAAATTAATGGAGAATAATCATGATCATCAGTAGATAAAGAAAAAGCATTTGATGAAATTCAACACAAAATAGCAATTAAAAACTTACCTGAAAAAGGGAGATAGGAAGAAATATCTTTAACTTAAAAAGGGCAATATAAAAACTTCTTAGGTAAACATCATTCTACATGAAAAAATAAAAGCATTTCTTTTAAAACAAGAATGCCCACTATAACCACTATTATTAAACATTGCAGAGTTCATAGCTAGTGGGATAAGACAAGAAAAATAAGGGCATAAATATTGGAAAGAACTCAGTAAAACTTGTTATTTACAGATGATATGATTGTCCACGTAGAAAACTTAAAAGAATCAGCAACCAAATTATTAGAAATAATTGGGGAGCAGCCTCAGACTGCCACAGACTTTTCTTACCCAAGTTTCATTAGTTTTTCTTAAAAAGGCACTTCAGCTTTTGTTTGCTTTGGTTGATTACCATATCCTTAAATGGTTGTTTTTCACAGTTTTGTCCAATTTATTGCTTTATTGTTTCAGAAGCTCTTCTTCTCATTCCATATGATCATGTCAAGTAACACAGAAGGGTGCATACTATTTCCAAAATGTTTCTTTAAAAAAAATTTTTTTTAAAATATTTATTTATTTATTTATTTATTTATTTATTTATTTTGAGAGAGAAATGGAGTGCAAGCAGGGGAGGTGCAGAGAGAGAGGGAGACACAGAATCTGAAGCAGGCTCCAGGTTCTGAGCTGTCAGCACAGAGCATGATGCAGGGCTCAAACTCAAGGACCGCAAGATCATGACCTGAGCCGAAATCAGACGCTTAACCGACTGAGCCACCAAGGCACCCCTCAAAATGTCTCTTTAATAAGACTCTTCCCTTCTCTCCCCACCTACCTGCTTGACTTGGAGACATCTTACAAAGTTAAACACATGGAAATCAACAAAGGAAATTTTTTACTATATCAGAAAAATAACTGGTTTGACGAGGATTTTTTAGAAAACTTGAAGAGAAAATAATTGGCATTATTTTCTAATGAAAGAGGGATATAAATGACAGTATTGGACCTGATGATTGCTAAGATTCTTGGGACCTTGGGAAGGAAAAGAAAGGAAAAGAACTAGTGAAGGACATTAGTACTTTCAACTATAGTAACACAGTACCCTCAGAGATGTTATCTTTCCCAAGTTACCAACCCATTTGATTTTCTAAGAAATTGTCCTTTTGATTTATAGGTCAGCCCGGAGCTATTTGGATAACAGGGAACTACCTCTGTGTGAATTGTCCAGACCCTACCTTGAGTGATATTTCTGTTTGCTTAAATATTTCACTCTGGTTGGGGAAAGTTTTAGTCAAGGAAACTATTAACCATTTAGCCAAGGGATCAGATTTGTAAAGAATAAGAATTTTCTGAGGATTATCATCTGTATACTAAACACTCATGGATTTCATGGAGAATCTTGGCATTAGAGCTATATGACAAGAGCTAACAAGAGTTAGTGAGTTGAGGGAAGTGGTCTCATCATTTTGCAAGTCCAGTGGTGAAGCCTAAGGCCCTTCCGAAGTCTAGCACAGTTTCCTGCCTGTGGTGGAGGCATCTGTGGTTCTGATGGACAGCACATACCTCCCTGGAGAATCCACTCCACAGGATTTTCTCCTCATTGATGAAGAGCCTTTCTCCTTTCTTGGCATAGACGTTGTAATATCCGACTTCCTTAAACACTATGGAGCCATCCTCTGGAGAGAGGTGCCAGTTGATGATGGAATAGTTCCCCACCAGGTCCCCACATTCATCAAAAGTCACCTGCTCCCCCATATTGTTGGTAAAGTTTAGGTGCCGTAGGTGCTTCAGGACCTAAAGAGGAACAGAGACTTTGAGTACAAGCCACAGGGCTACCACATATGTTTAAGTATGTTATGTACTGCATGAGGACAGTAAACTATCTTGTTCTAACAAAGTGGAAGGAACATAACTTTAGGAAGAGGCACCTTTTTCTAATTTACACTAAGGTAATTGTATGTGTTAGCAGTAGCCCTGGTAAGCCACAGGCTTTACTTGATACTCAAATTGTAACTGGGGCGAAAACACCTTCTTGAAGTCAGGAAAGTAGACTGGGCACATCTCACCATGGCCCCTGGCCAAATCAAGTCTTCTGCAGGTACATCATCAACTGGTGGTGCCCCAGGAAGGGCAGGGTTTGTAACCCAGAGCCATTCCTGGTGCCTTCTGAGATGGGTTTTGGGGAAGGAGTGGAGGCATGAAGTACTTTTAAGATCTGTTCCATCTTTCTTTATGCTGCTGCCTCTGTGAAAGTGTCTTGCTGCCAAAAATCATGGAGTGGGGTGAGTGGAAGGAAGAAAGAAATGAGGCTGTGGGTGGAGCCCTCACCATCACTGTTGTAACAGTCATGGCCAATCCCTTAATCTTCGCAGGGTTTTATATGTCATATAACTCTTGTATAAAAAAGTAATGATAATAATTGTTAAACTTTAGGGGCGCCTGGGTGGCTCAGTCAGTTAAGCGGCCGACTTCGGCTAAGGTCATGATCTTGCGGTCCGTGAGTTTGAGCCCCACGTCGGGCTCTGTGCTCACGGCTCAGAGCCTGGAGCCTGTTTCAGATTCTGTGTCTCCCTCTCTCTGACCCTCCCCCGTTCATGCTCTGTCTCTCTGTCTCAAAAATAAATAAACGTTAAAAAAAATTTTTTTTAAATTAAAAAAATTAAAAAAAAATAATTGTTAAACTTTATTGGTCATTTTACTACACTTTAGGCGCAAATGCTAAATGCCTTATATTTATTATCTAATCTTATCCTTACAACAAATAGTACTATCACCCCCATTTTACTGATGGGGAAAGTGAGGCATAGGAACAGAAGTATCTTGTTTAGGGTTACACAGTTAGCAAGTGGTGCAAAGCCTGCGCTCTTAATGGCTATGCTCTATTGTAGTATTGTTAGGCACCTGGCTTTGCTTCCTATGTGCCCCTGACATGGGTCAGGAGGAGACAGTGAACACTCAGCCCCTTCATGTGGGATGTGCCAGGGGTCCCAAGGCATCAAGAGAGAATAACACATGGTCCAGCCTGTGAATATAAGTGTTCTTGCTTCTACTGCACCTCACAAGTCACCGAGATTTATCACCCTCCTCCAGCTCTGAGCATGTTTCCTCACCTTGTAATGAGAGGGCTGGTCCAGAGAGGTTGAGGAATCTCTGCAAACTCTGGTATGGACTCTTCTCTCTGTTCTGTGGCTTCATGGTCCCTGAGGTACATCTAGAGGCACCTCTCCCTTTTATCATTATTTTTATCGTTACCCCTAAAAAACCAACATCTAATCTGACACTGGGGAAAAGTTTGGGTTGAGTCTGTCTAATGGATGGCTTTACTGAGGCCTTGCACCTATTATCCAGGTTAATATTCATGACAAACTAGGTGACTTAGCTAGGCCCCTTCAGGGCACCTTTAATATTCTACCCATTCCAGAGATGACACTGCTTTTTAAAACTATATATCTGTATTCACTTTACTTTCAAATAAACATTTATTGTAAGGAAAATTAAATAGGGAAAAGGAGTCACCTGAATTTGCTCATAAACAGCTCTGGGACAAGTTTGGAGACAGAGTCAATGGCAGACCATGTATGCACACAAGCATACCACCCTGGGTGCCTCACCTAACCTTCTGTATGGGATTTACTACTTTAGTGTCCTCACTGCTACCCTGGCAGACTCTGGCTGCCCTGACTTTTGCCCAGAGCTATGGGGGAAAAGGGGGTGTCCTTCCCTTCCTGCTATCTGTTCTTCTATTCTGCAGTCAGAACTGCTGAGCTATCCTCCAAAAAGATGGAGAATGAATCCTACTGAGGATTCATGCTACCTGTGTTCTCCTGAGGCTTCCTTGATGGTCATCCATCTTATATTTTTTCCTCCATTTTTACTGACCTTTTAAAACTGTCTGCAGAGCAGTACCCCAGATATTTTCCTTTTTTATACCTCCAGTTCTCCTTCCTTTTCCTCCATGCTCTTGGAATGACCTGGCCTCCTCCTATACAGAATGATGTACATCCTTTTGTTTGTACCCCAACACATCCTTGTCCTGACACAGCTTTTCTTCCCTGAGAGGAACATACAGTCCTTCTGCTGTGTACAGCTGAGCTTCTCTTGCAGCACTTAGAACCTCATTCCTTCCACCCACTCTGGAACCTCCATTCCATAGTCATGCTTTTCTTTTCCCACATCCTGCTGGGGATCTATCATGGCTCAGATGAAATATTCTTCAAACTTCTCTAGGTAGCTTCCAAAACCTTCCATACTTTGGTTTCATGTACCTACCATTACTTGTTAGTGCAAATGTTTTATCCTAGTCATACAGTTTCCACTGTCCTTTCCACAATCATGCTAACTCTGTCTTTGCTCTGATGTGTGTAAAAGGAGATGAGAAGAGTGGAGAGGTAGGGAACTACCTCTTATTTACACTTCCTATGTGCCAGGCATTGTACTAAAGCTTTACACACAATATCTCATTTAATCCTCACAACCACTCTATTATTATATTCATTTTATAGATGAAGAAACTGAGGCATAGAAGTCAAGAAACTTGCCGGTCATAAGCTAGAAAGTTCTTGAGCTGTGATTTAAACAGGAGCTTTTCCTGCTGCACTCTCCTGCCTCTAATATAAATGATTTAGAATGTCCATGGCAAATATTTGTCAGTAATATTTCCTCATTAAATATATTTTGAAAAAGCATCACTGTTATTTGAAGAATAATTTTAAAAGCATATATACAGCAATAAAACTGGAGTATTGAGCATAAATTTACTTCCTTCTTATTCAGGTTTAATTCCTTGGTTCTCAATATGCCAGGCAACAAGCTTCCTCTCTCCTTTTCTCTGTCTTTAACTTCTCTGCAGTGAAAGTCTCCAGGCATTAGTGGATGAATAAGGAAGGGAACAGGGACAGTCATTTTATAATTAAATTGTTATCTTCTACATTGGTCAGGCTGGACAGAAATGTGACTCAAAGATCACCACTGGCTGTAATCCTTTTGTGTTGCTATTGGCATGGGATGGAGATTTCTACCATAATCCTAACATGAAAGAAGAAGAAGTCAATCAAAAATCATTTTCTTAAAGTTTCCATTAAAAAATTATTGTAAACACAGGGTGAGATGTGTGTGCTGTTAGAATCAGTCAACAAGTAAATATTTATAGACTATCCACTATGTGTTCTGAGCTAGGCTGCAGTAGTATAAGACATAGTAATATAGTCCTCATCAGCTAACTTATAGGGTATCAGCTCTAAATAGAGCTAAATTCAGAAGGGATGGAAATTTAAAAGGGCTGAAGAGGTCAATACAGGCTTGAGGCATGGTAGAAATTTGGATTGGCAAAGGACAGAAAGAAGGAGGGTGTTAAAAACAGTGGGAATAGCATGGACAAAGATCAAGTTAGGAATAAGCATGAAGTGTTCTGGGGGCAGTAAAGAAACCAGTCTCTCAAAATTCGTGTACATGCTAGAGAACAAGAGGAAATAAAGTAGATAGGTAAAGAGGATTCAAGGCAAAGAGGCTGGATTTCATATTAAAAGGCACAGGATCAGATAATAACAGGTTGATGAGAATGTAGAGAAATCTCCATACACTGTTGGTGGGGATGTAAAATGGTGCAGAGACTTTGGAAAATAGTTTGACACTTTCTCAAAAAGTTAAACATAAGAGTTACCACTTGACCCAGGAATTCCACTCTTATGTGTAATCCCAAGAAAAATGAAAACAGATATCCAAAAACCTGAACACTACTGTTCATAATTCATAATAATAAAAAATGGAAGCAACTTAAATGTATATCACTCGAATCAATGGATAAATAAAATATGTTATATCCATATGATGGGATACTATTCAAGCCATAAAAAGGAATGAAGTACTGATACATGCTACAACAAGGATGAACCTTGAAAACATGCCAAGTGGAAGAAGTCAGTCACACAGACCACATATTTTATGATTCCCTTTATATGAACTGTGCAGAAATATCCAAATATAGAGAGACAGAAAGTAGATTGGTGGTATTTAGGAATGGGGAGATGAGAAAGTAGGGGGTGATAGCTAAAGGGTATGAAGTTTCTTTTTGATGTGGTGGAAAGATTCCAAACTGATTGTGGTTATGGTTATACAACTCTGTGAATATACTAAAAACCACTGTAGTAGGTGAACTGTATGATATGTGAATTATGTATCAATAAAGCTGTTACCAAAAAAGGAGGTATTGAAAGGGATTTCAAATGTCCAAATGTGACTTCATTGGTGGAGCAGGTAGAGACCTTGATAACAAGGTAACCTTGAGTACATTTGGTATCAAGAGTTTACTAATGAGACATCGCAATTCTACCCTCAGATGGGACAGGGAGATAAGGATAGGCAGAAGGTAAAAGCAGGGCAAACATCTTATCCAGAAAAGGAAGAACCCAGGATCTTTGTGGCTAGAAATTTTATACCCAAAATTTATTAGACAAATCTCCTCTAAAGTTAAAGACACTATCTTATTCCTTTCTGTGTCCCCAGTGATTTGTAGAGGGCCCGAATTTGAATGGATACTCAAACTATGTCTGTTGAATGTTTAGTTGACAGTCTAGGCATTAAACTAACACTGTTGAATTTGTCAAGTGGTGCTCATGATGAGGTGTTCACCAGTCTGAGGATAAGTAAAAAAATAAATAAGGTCAATATGGTGTCTATATCAGTTAAAAGAGCAAGTAGGTAGAAAATCAATAAAGGTGTAAAAGACTTGAACAATACTTGATCAATAGCACTTGACCTAATTGATATTCATAGAACACTCAACCCAATAGCAGTAGAATACACACTCTTTTCAAGGGTACGGAGAATATTTACCAAGATAAACCATATTCTGGATAATAAAACCAAGTTTCCATAAATTTAAAAATATTCAAACAAAGTATGTTTTTTGACTCCTGAGAATTTAAATTAGAAATCAGTAACAGAAAGATATTTGAAAAATCTCCAGATACTTGGAAACCAAATAACATACTTCTAAATAATATACGGGGTTAAAGAAGAAGTGGAAAGGAAAGTTAGAATGTATTTTGAATTAAATGAAAATGAAAACATAGCATACAAAATTGGGGGGATGCAGCTAAAGCAACATCTAGAGGGAGATTTTTAACAATAAAATTACTATAGTATAAGAGAAGAAAGGTCTCAAATTAATGACCCCACTTTCCAACCTAAGAAACTAGAAAAAGAAGAGCAAATTAAATTCAAATAAAGCAGGAGAAAGGAAGTAATAAAGCTCAGAGCAAAAATCAATGGAATAGAAAACAGAAACATAGAAAATCACTAAAACTAAAAGCTGGTTCTTTGGGAAGATCAATAAAATTGATGACTCTCTTCCCAGACTGATCAGAAAAAAAGATGAAGATGCGTATTTCCAAACAAAGAATGAGAGAAGTGACGTCACTAGAGATCTTGCAGACATTTTCAGGATAATCTGAGAGTATTATAAATAATTTAATAAGCTGGCACAAAAACAGACACATAGACCAATGGAATAGAATAGAAACCCCAGAACTAGACCCACAAACGTATGGCCAACTCATCTTTGACAAAGCAGGAAAGAACATCCAATGGAAAAAAGACAGTCTCTTTAACAAATGGTGCTGGGAGAACTGGACAGCAACATGCAGAAGGTTGAAACTAGACCACTTTCTCACACCATTCACAAAAATAAACTCAAAATGGATAAAGGACCTGAATGTGAGACAGGAAACCATCAAAACCTTGGAGGAGAAAGCAGGAAAAGACCTCTCTGACCTCAGCCGTAGCAATCTCTTACTCG